>NW_027186350.1:3748890-3899517 GCF_028583685.1 Petaurus breviceps papuanus
GCCCTTGAAGATTTGCCAGACATTGACAGACCATTTGATCTGATTTTCACAACAATCTTATGAAGCAAATGCTATTATAACGCCATTTTATAGATGAGAAAACTGGGATTCAGAGACATTTAGTGACTTTTTCAGGGTCACAACACTTAAGGAATATTTTATAAGGGATTTGAAGCCACATCGTGATTTTTTTTTTTTCCAAACCTATATATAGTAAAAACATTTCAAGCTGTGAAGGAAAGCTAAGGACAACAAAGGCATTTGGCTATTCATTTTTTAAGGTATATTTGAGAAAAGAAAGAACCAATGTAGTGGAAATGTATAACAATTGGTGGCCTGGGTATTATAATGCTGAAAATATACCATAGTTCATTTTCCTGCTTTCAATGATAAAGGATCAAGCTATCAATTAATTAATTGGTTGATCAGAGAAGAGGTGTAGTGTGTATTTTGGCCACTAGAGGGCAGCCCTACTCTCTAGTCACCAGTCCAGGGGCTACAGCAGAGGATATTCAATACATGAGCATACTGACAGAGGACATTCACCTGTCCCACCATTGGAGATCTGGACTTGTGGAATGAGGCGTCTAGGCCCAAATTCAGTATGATCTAGAGTTAAGGCCTGCAATATGCTCAAAAATGATTAAAATGGAAAATCTCAAGAAGACAGATTCAAATGCCGCCTTACTGTCTGTGTAAACCTGGGCAAGTCATCTGGCTTCTGTTTGCCTCAGTTTACTCACCTGTTAAAAAAGGAGGGGTGTTATGGATAGCACTTACCTCCAAGGGTTGTTTTGAGGACAAAATTGGATAATATTTGTGAAGTATTATATATATATATGGGGGGGGGTACAAAGACCCTAAGCCAAACTGACTACTAGGACACCTCAAAATGAAGATAGGAAGTTTTATTAGAATCTCACGAGGAGCGGGCGGTCCAGTCACTGGAACAATGCCCAGGAAGGAGGCCGTTGTACAGAAGCTAAAGCTGGGTTAAATAAGAAAAGGGTTACAAACATTAACATAATTGTTACTAATGAGGCTCTAATCTTGTTGGATAATATACATAATACATGAAGTTCATTACACAGGTGCAGTAACAATCTTAGAATACTGAACCCCCCTTCAGTCTTACCCTAGACACATTCTTATCGGGACTTGAGTGCCCCAAGGCTACTGATTGGTCAAATCCACCTGCTGCTGCCAGCTCCTTTCCATTCTTCATTACTTTTAGTATTATCTAGGAGTTTTAGACTGGGAACCAGGGTCTGAGCTTTTTCTCAAGGCTACTGCCTCAACTTCCCAAGGTTACTGCCTGGTCCTCCTTATCAACAGTCTTGTTCAGCAATTCTTGCAGTTCTATAGAAACTTAACTCTTTCATGGTAAGCTGGGTGAGAAGGGCTGACTAGAATAGAGCAACTATATAGAAAGACTTCTAAAGTTTCAAAGTCACATAATTTCTAGAAAAATGGAAACTTAGGCCTAAGGCCTAAGGACTTACTTACTTTACAGATAGTCTCTGAGAAACCACACTTGTACCTGCCCCATACATATATATATATATATATATATATATATATATTATCTCACACTTGTACCTGTCCCATATATATATATATATATCTTAGCTATCTCTACTCTGAACCACCACCCCAAAGTAGGGAGACCTCCTGCTCCTCACTATGTGACTTCATTTATAGAACTTAAGTGATTTTCTTTATAATGGCCAAGTGATTTCATGAAATACTATTAAATGACTATAAATGAGCCTATAAATGAGCCATACCAGTACCAAAAAACAAAACACAATTTTAAGAAAGACTTTGAATAACAAAACTATAGTGAAACTGTTTTATTCAGATGACTGATCCTCTGGTCAACTATACTCACTGCCAGGGTTTGGGAAGAAGAATAAGAGAGTAGATTTGTGGATTTGAATTTTACTTGGATATAAATAGTGACTCTATTAAAAATTATACAAAAAAAGACTGTATATTTTCCCATTAAGAAGAATCATTATTAACCAAACAAGGAAGAGAGGAGATCACAAAAGATAAAATAATTTTGATTAGATGAAATAGAAAGGCTTTTGTACTAATAATTCAGTACAGCTAGGATAAGAAGGAAAGCTGGTGATTGGAAATTTTATTTTTTGCTTACATTATCTCTGATAAGAGCATGATAGCCACACAACTAGTATGACCAAAAGATGTTACCCAATGGAGAAGTGGTCAAAGCATATAAATGATTCTCAAAAGAATTTCAAACCGTTAACAAAAAGATTGCACTAATGACAAAAAAAAAAAAGAAAAAGAAAACCACTTTGAAATTTCACCTCATACCCAGAAAATTGGCAAAAATGAGGAAAAATCAAGATAATTAATATAAAAAGACAGGAACACTTACACTATTGTTGGAGCTGTGTCTTGATCTAGCAATTCTGGGAAACAATTTGGAATTATGTCAAAAGAAAGTGACTAAAATTTCCATATATTTTGGCCCAGAGGTCCCATCATTAGGCATATTCCATAAGGAGGTCAAAGACAAAGTAAATGTCCCACATGGACAAAACTATTCCTAGCAGTACTTATTGTGGACAAAGAACTAGAATCAAAATAGTTGCCCATCAACTGGGAAATGGCTAAACAAATGGTGATACATTATTGTAATGGAATATTAGTGAAGTATAAGAAATTAGGAATGGGAAGAATTCAGAGAAACATGAGAAGATTTCTATAGACTTGTAGAATAAAATAAACAGAACAAAGAAAGTAATATATATTACATTGCTATATTATGTTATTGCTGTATTACATATGCATATGCAATGACTATATTATAAATATGGGGAAAACCTAAATGCTGTATATTTCTAATGATTGAGCTTGACCTTAACAAGAGATAAGTTTTTGCAGAAGCAAGGTGTACAATATAATATATACTGTCATATTTGACTGATACATTGGTTCATTTAGCTCAATATTTTCCCTCTCTTTGCTACATGAGATAACTTCATGGGTAGAGTATGGATAGAAATATATTTAGAAATAAGGGTGATACAAAATATTTAAAATGAACATTTTTATGAATTAATTAAGATCAGATCACCAAGTACTAAGAAAAAAAACAGGAAAACTCCAGGGTTTTAAGCCATATTCCACTGAATCTCATTGTGACTGAGGGGTGTCACAGCAGTAACTACTCTTATCAAACTCTTCCAATCAAATGCCATACCTCTGCAAGGTCTCCAAGGTCCCCCTAAGCACCCACTACAATTTTAAAGATCTTTCCCAGTTTGTCTTTTGCTATAACTAACTCATGCTGGAGCTGAAACAGTCATAGCAAACAGCAAGATGGCAATTAAAAAGTGGTCAGCAGAGAGTGACCTATTCCCAGGGCAGCGTGACATAGGAAGTCTTTCTTGGGGTAAAACCAGGGTGTGAAGTTCTGGGGAAGCAAAGCCAGATTCATGTATCCACATAAAAAATCCTGATCTGCCTCCCACCTTCTCCCACAGCTCCATTCCTCTCTCAACGTCACCCTCAAAGTGGCCTGCAACCCTTCCCTGCCCCGCCTCCCTTAAAAGGACAAACAAGAGAAGACAATATGACTCAAGTTGCTTTTTTTTCTGTTGACTCTGTTAATGAGAATGACCACCAGACTGGAAAAGACAAAATAAAAATGTCTAATAGGGAACTGAAACCCAAGTCAAGTGAGAAAATAGCAAAAAAAAAAAAAAGTACAAAACCAACATGTATCTATACTTGATAAGTTCAGGTTACCAGGACTACACAAGCTACATTCCACTGCACTAAAGAAAATTATTGATGGGGTTGTGGATCTCTGAAAGATCACAAAAAATGGGGAGAAGTGCTACAATAATGGAAAGGTCGAATGTCCTGTTGTTTTTTTTTAAAGGAAGAAAATTGAATGTCTAAATTATAGTCCAGTGGACTTGATTTCAATTCCTGGCAAAGAATGTATTATACAAGAATGTATTATCGAAGACATGGTTAGTAAACACCCAGAAAAGGAAGCAGTAATCACAGAGTCCCAAGATGGCTTAGCTAAAAACAAGTGACAGAGACCTTTAGGTCAATTCTAAACATGACCTTAGCTGTTGGTACACTAAATATGAGATCCTTTCCCAGTGACCATTAAGAGGCTATGCAACTGAAGGAAATGAGTCATCTTAATACTGATGTTCTCAATGTAAAAGGGACCAGAAGACAAAAGGAATCTGTAGCTAAGAGGAAGGGTAGCTCATCAATTCTCCTTCATAGAGGTAATAGACTTACAACTAGAAGGAGCTTCAAAAGTCATCTAGCCCAACTCCATCCCCCCAATGCACACACACACACACACACACACACAAAAAAACACACACACACACACACTTTACAGGTGAGAAAATGAGATCTTGGAGATGTTGAGATTTGCCTAAATTCACATAGGTAGTAAGTGGAAGAACCAGTATTTGAAGCCTTATTTTCTGCCTCCTATTTCTGTATGTTTTCCTCTGTACCATGTTGCCTCCTTGGAGAGGAATATAAAGGAGTAGGTAGAGCTGGTTTTATTGTGTGTCCAAAAACAAGAAGCATCATTTTACTGGAAACTCAGTCATCTGGTACTGCAGTACTCATGATAAGCATTTTACAAATAAACCACAATGAAGATAATTACCTTTTGTGGCCAGCATCTCTTGCAGAGGACGAGGATGTAGAGAAGTTCAGTGGAGACCTCTATAACATCTTCTAAATTAAGTCCACAGACGCTTCAAGAATCAGTTACTTTAATGTAAATGTGGGATTAAATGAAGAAAGTGAAAAATATGTTGGAAACCATGAATAGTGTTGTACTCGAAACCAGAAAGACTTGGATTCAAATCCCACCTCAGACAATTAATAGTTGTGCAATCCAGGCCAAGTCATTTATGGCTGATGGTCTTAGTTCCTCATTCGTAAAATGGAAGGCTGGATTCGGAGGTCCCTAAGGTTCCTTCCAGCTCTAAATCTATGATCCTATGCTTCATGGTTCACGATTAAGAATCAAATAATGCCAAAGATTTATCCTATACAGAAATATAACATAAATACTTTCTTAAAGAGATTTAGAAGGTGCTAAGCATGGAGAACATCAAATGATATCACAAAAATGAAATGTATCAAATTCTAAAAAAAGAAGATGCCTGGTTACTGATCTGGGAATCATCTCCAAATCAGCTATTTAAATACAATGAGATAATTGACTTGTTAGAACAAAGATAACAATTAACACTAAATTAAAATAAAGAATAAAAATGAGAATTGAATGTAGTATACAATGAAGTAACTCCAATATGACCTATTTAAACAGGCTATTGGTTTAAAAAGAACCTAGCAGCTGTTTGTGTATGGAATATTGTGCTGCTGAGCAGGGGATTAGTTACTCTCTTTTTCTGACCTCCACCTTTGTATGAAAACTGCCTCTTTTCTCTATCTCCTTCCTCTGGTCTTCCTTTAGGCATGCCTTTTCCTGTAAACATACTATCACCTCTCCTTCAGGTAAGAGTTTTCTTTTCAAAACTTCTTCAGCAAAAAATATTGGTAAAGGGGCAGCCAGGTAGCACAGCACATAAGAGCACTGGCTCCAGTGTCGGGATGACCTGGGGATCAAATCTGGGCTCAGATACTTAGCACCACACCCAGAAATAACTGGCCATGTGACCTTGAGCAAGTTACTTAACCCCAATTGCTTTAAAAAAAATATTGGTAAAGTAGAAGTGTCTGAGGTGATTGCCTCAGGGAAGCTAACTTCCAGCTCTCTCATGACATTTCCCCTCTAATACCCCTAAACTCTATTTTTTCCAGGACTGGTCCATATGCTCATTTTCTTTTTCTGCTTTTGTGATGCTACCAAAATATGAAACAATAATTCCCTTACATCTGTAGCTCTGAGCCCCCACATTGGGAAATCCTAGCAGTTAAAGATGTCTACCTTTCTCTTGACATATTTTGCCACCCATTGTATCCCTATCTACCATCATTGGTCAAAGACATATACAGAATGGCAATTCAATGGTTAACCACTTTATGTCAGAGAAATCAGGAAATAGAAAGCAAAACGCATTTAATAAACAGCAGTTGGAAAACCAGCTCCTCCTGAAAAAGAGGATGGAATTGTAGATTCACTGATTATGCTTTCAGTAAGATAAATGGTTCTGGCCACTTTGCTTTGTTCTGTGTAAGTTCTGCATAACTCAGAGAGTTGTTTCTCTCTATTGCCAGGTTGCTTGTAGTGATAGAAGGAGAGGTTGTGGTGGTAGCTCTGGAAATGGTACTTGCAGCTAGAAGGACTCTCTTGCTGAGAGTGGGGACAAAGCAGTCCCAGTTTGCTCACCCCAAACCCTTATCTCACTCCAGTCCTTTTCTCTCAAATCTTGCTTCTTTCATGAGGCTACTTCTTTTCCCTCCCTCAGGATACGAAAACAACAACAATGACAACAACCACTACTAACATTTACCATTATCCTTTTCACATTGAAAGGGTTAGGCCAGGGCATGGAGCCCACATGATCTAGAAAATCTGTGTAAAAATTTTGGGCCCTCTCAGTACCAGGAAAGTCTCATTTTTGTGGGGTATTTACAATACTTTATTGTAAATTTTGGATTAAGTATTCATTCATAGACTCCGTGTCATCTGCTGTTTCCAAGTCATCTGCAGCTTCCTCAAAACTCCCCAAAATTCCTACTTAATTTCTTATGGGATCCATGGTATATTGAAAACTCAGTGAGGAAAGTTGTGATGTGGAAGGGATACTGTATAATGTTTACTGTGTGCCAGGTATTGTTCTGGGTAGAAGATAACCTTTCAGTCACTGTCTCATGTCTTTCCAGAAACATTGAAGACTTCCTGTCCAGCAGTCATAGATCTTCACCAACAAACTATTATAAAGGTAAGTAGAAAGAAGAACAGATATCAATACTATCATCTATCTACTATTACTACAGTAGATAGTAATACATCACTATCTACTGAGGAATTTTTATCATATTGATAAATGAGAAGACCAAAATGAAGAAGACTACAATGAGAAGACCAAAAGAACCTAGGAACTTCCTTGTCAAGCAAACACTTTATTTCCTGGCCAAGTAAGGAAATAAGTAACAGACTAGGGTTCTGTCGATTGAGGATATAAACTCATTTGTAAGATCTTTTAGAAGTGGATGGTAGGGCAGCTAGGTGGCGCAGTGAGTAGAGCATCAGCCCTGGAGTCAGGAGGACCTGAGTTCAAATCCGGCCTCAGACACTTAACACAAAAACTAGCTGTGTGACCTTGGGCAAGTCACTTATCCCCAATTGCCCTCCAAAAAGAAAAAAGAAGTGGATGGTAAATTGTATGAAAACAGTGAGAAATGTTTAATGGAAGAGACAGAGCCCCAATTAAGCCTAACTACCCAGAGACTATTTAAGAATGAAATATAAAGGAAGAAAACAGAAAAAATTTAAAAGACCTACCCATATTTCTATAACATACCATGTTCTCCATTAATTACAGTGAAGTTACTGTATTGGGATTTTAACATCACCAGTTTAACTATTTGAGAAAGTAAAAATGATAGTAAAAGGAATAAAGATGGGAAGAGTAATTGCAAACTAGGTATACAGAGAGGATATCAGTTCCAGAAGGGATATAGCTCTGAGGTCATTGAAGTAGTGGGTTTAAATCCCCATGCCAGATAATTAACTCTGAGACCATAGGCAAGTCATTTAACTTAACTTAATTCTGCCTCTTTCTTCTTTTGTACAATTAGAAACAAGAAACTGATGGACTCCAAGACCTTTTCTATCCATAAATCTACAATCCTATCATTTTATATCTGAAAGAGGCAAAGATTCCAAATTTTTGGAGTGGGAGGATAGGGATAGAAATTACAAGCCTTATTAAATTAAAAAAAGAATTGAAAAAAATATCAATAACTGCCAATCCAGTATACCTAGTTTCCAATCTCTACAAAAAATTTTATAAGAATAATTTATACATGTATCAAGGGCATCCTTGATTAAGATATCAAAAGGGAAGAGACAAGCTTTCATAAATAATATTCTACCAAAAAATGCAGTTTTAAAATTGGAAAATTGAAAGAGTGACAGAGAATATTAAGATGCACCATCACTGTTTGTTGAAGGTCAAATACTGAAACTTCAATGCTTTGGCCACACAATGAGAGGATGGGATTCACTGGAAAAGATCCTGATGTTGAAAAAGATTGAAGGTAAAAGGAAAAGGGATTGCAGGGGATGAGATGGATAGATAGTGTCATGCAAGCAATAAACATGAACTTGGACAGGCTTCTAAAGATAATGGAGGATAAGAAGGGTCTCATATGCTATGGTCCATTAGGTCACGAAGAGTTGGACAAAACCAAATGACTGAACAACAATTACCGTTTGTTTATGATACCAAAGAAACCTGATTCATTAGAGCAAAATGTAACCTCAAAGGTTCTCTTCCAACTTCCATGCATATATAAAAATTATATAAGATTCTTTGAAAGGCATAGTAGTAGAAATAATTTTGTTCACTGATTATGTGGTTATTAATATAAAGCAAGGCATAAAACAAGGAGACATATGCTCATCAAAGATGTTTGCCATTGTCTTGGACAAGGTCCAGCACAGTGTCCAAATAGAAAGAGTCCCTATGGGTGATGAAGAACATCTGCTCCTGTTTGTAGATGACATTCTACTAATTGCATCCAGCCCCAGGATTTTGTGAAACCTCCTAAATGAGATCTGTAATCATTCAAAAAAAAAAGTTCAGCCTATCTACTCAGAAAAGCCCAAGTTATGAAGAATGACTATTTTCTCAGCTATCACATGCAGTTGTATAGACAGCCTGATGAGCTGATCTATAAAAATATATATTTTTGAATAGACACTACAAAACAACGAATTAAGTCTACATTTGAATAGGAGGAGACTGGTTTGTATTGCTTTCAAGAAACTATAATGCTTATAGTGACCCTGAGTTTCTCCCTGAAACTGAGGTATGTATTTTAATATTAATAATCTCCTGAAAATTCCACATGATTATAGGTCAAGAAACACCAAGATTTCCAGGATTAAAGTTGTGGCCCATTGGAAAGGCAATGGAGAGACATATAGTGTACAGAATAAACTGTAACAGATTACCAGTGCAGAATTGTTGAAGAGAAGTGTAAAGTAAATCACCAGAGATATTAATAAGCAGAAAAGGAAGCAGACCAGGCATGTAATGAGAATGAAGGGTGATCAGCAAACAACCAATACATTCCATGGCTGCCCATTCCATGTTAAGACATGTAGAGAAAGTTTCATAGAAAACTGGGTGGACAAAAGGAGAAGATGGGAATAACTTGTTACCTATACCATTGGAAGGAATATCATCACCACCACCACCACTACTGAAGCAAGAGATCTCAAAGTATCTAGACAAGTATATATGGAAGGAAGTCTCTTCTGGAGTGTCCTGAGAAGCTATCTCGGTTTAATCTTTTTATCAGTGCCTTGGATCAAGGCATAGATGGCATACTTACCAAATTTTCAGAAGTCACTCAAAGATAGTGTCAATGTTCTTAAAGAATTTTATACTAGAACATTAGGCTAAACCTAATAACATAAAACTAAAATTTGATTGGGATAAATGCAAAGTCTTACATCTAGCTTCAAAAGATCATTTTCACAAAAACAAGACGGTAGAATTTTGACTATATTGTAATAGTCCATTTGGAAAAGATCTGAGGGGTATAATGGTTTGCAATTTCAATGAATTAACAGCATGATATTACAGCCAAGAAAGCTAATACAATGCTGCATGAAGAGGGTCATAACAACAAATACTAGGGAGGTATTCAGCTCTGGTCAGATCATATCTGAAGTATCACGCTCAGTTCAAGGCAACACTTTTTTAAGGAAACTGATTAGTTTGAATGCTCCTGGGCCTCTCTTGTCTCAGTACAATTCAATTCAAACACTGAAGTGTTTAACTCTTAAACATTTAAGTACATGAAAATCCACTGTGAAAGGTTCTGATGGGACCGTAGGATTTAATCCAAATTCTTTCATTTGACAGATAAAAAAAGAGCTCACATGACATGCCCCCCAAAATCACACAGCAAATTAGTAACAGAGCCTGTATTGGAACCCAAGGTCTGCTGATTTATTGTGCTGTGATGTACACAGATTACAACAGTGGACCTGACCAGAATGCAAGGAGTGATTATATGCATAAATATATGCATTGTTCAATTGTTTCAGTCATGTCTGACTCTTTGTGACCCCATTTGGGGTATTCTTGGCAAAGATCCTGCAGTGGTTTTGCCATTTCGTTCTTACTTTTGACTGTATCAGACTTGGGCGTTTAAATGAGTGCTGACCCCTCCAAAGAAGTCACTTTGAGAGGCTTGTCCCACATATTCCGATGATCCTGACACTGCTTAGAACATCTTGGTAATTCCTCTTAGGGGACTGTCTGTCTTCAGGAATCTGGTACAAGAGCACACCATCACACTCCGGCTCTGAGTCCACCTGTGCCTTTCCAGGTACTACCTTTTCTCATGCAAAGAATATCAGCTTCAGAATTGTGTCTATCATCACAGTAAACAAAATACTGATATCACTCAATGCCATATCATTCCATCAGCATTGTAACTCTGAGTTACCTAAAGTACCTAATCATGTCATACAGCTAGTATGAAGTAGGAAAAACCCACCCCCAAAACCTGCTGTAATACTACGCTATGCCTAGGACAGTGCTCTCAGAGTATGGTCCAAGGACCCCTGAGAGCCCCAGGACATTTTTAGGGAAACTGAGGTATCAAAACTATTTCATAACATCAACGCATTAAAATTAAAATTTCTACTATGATAAATACCAATAAATATAACCCACATAACCAGAATCTTTTGGGGAGGTCTTCAATAATTTTAAGCATATAAAGGTGAACTATATCATCATGAAATTTATTCACATCTTTCCATTAAGCTGTCTTTCCAGAAGCATGAGACAAATTTAGAGGACTTGAAGACAGAGTTGCAAACTCTATTAATTTGGCAGTCTAAGACTGGTTTGAAGCAGCCATGCTAAAAAATGGATGGGTGACCTGTTTTCCATTTTCTAAAGGAAGGTGATAATATCTGGATTTTTTAGATGTTTGTGGAGAGGAATGGGAGATGTTATTGGTACTGTTAGTGTACAGTGTTGTATTCGTAATTTTCATGTGTTATTCACTCTTATAGAAGACATAAGCAAAGGAGAAGAAAGTTTGATCAAATGTTTCAGACACCCACAATGAATAATAGTTAAGAAGAAAAGGTAGGGGACAGCTAGGTGGCACAGTGAATAGAGCACCAGCCCTGGAGTCAGGAGGACCTGAGTTCAAATCCAGCCTCAGACACTTAACACACACACACACACATACACACACACACACAACTAGCCGTGTGACCTTGCTCAAGTCACTTTACCTCAACTGCCCTCCAAAAAGCAAAGAAGAAGAAGAAGAAGAAGAAGAAGAAGAAGAAGAAGAAGAAGAAGAAGAAGAAGAAGAAGAAGAAGAGAAGAAGAAAAGGTAGAGTGTAGAGAAGAAGGATAGCAGCAGGGAAGTTAACCCTGTAGCCCCAACCAAAAATGCTTCCATTCCTACTTGCCTCACGGTAGAAGCCAGTCGCAGGGAATAGCATGGTCTCTGAGAGCTCCTGAATTCCTGCCCAGCCAGCCAATGAGCAGGCAGTACTCAGTGACACTGAGGCCTTAGTACCTGGGTCCTGCTGTCTAGTCAGGGTCAACCATGAGAATCACTGAAAACTACCACTGTGTCCTCAAAACTCGGTGAGAACAATGGTCCGAGTTAATGGTTTGTGTCCAGCTTTTGTTTTCTGGGATCTGGGATGCTTACAATCAGACGCTGAATTCCCATAGTACCACGACCCAGCCTCCCATGACCCAGAACTGCTGGAGAAGCCGTGCCTGGCCACAAGCAGATGCTAGACTTATCTGGGGCTTGTGCTGTCTGTGGGGCTGGACCTGGAATAGAATGGAATGTGCAGTCTATTGTATTACCCCTTTTGGTTTTTAGTTTGTTTAGTTGTTTTCCAGTCCTGTCCAACTCTTGTTGACGCCTTTTGGGATTTTATTGGCAAGGATTCTGGAGTGGTTTGACATTTCCTTCTCCAGCTCATTTTTACAGATGAGGAAACTGAGGCAAACGGGACTTGCCCAGGGTTGTGACAGTATCCGAGTCCAGATTTGATCTCAGGGGGAAGAGTCTTCCAGGCCTGACATTCTATCCACTGCTACACCTACATACCCCCCTTAGCTTTTTAGGGTAATCCAATTAAACTGCTACTGAAATAAAGATCTTTTGGCAAAAACGAGAGAGTAAAAGTGTTTAAATGAGTGAGGGTACCAGAGGAGAGTGATTTGTCCACAAGTTCTTAACCTGGGATCTATGACTTTGTTTTCTTTAGTATTTTGATAATTATATTTCCACATAATTGATCTCCTTGATTATCCTGAGTTTTATTTTATGTATTCCAAAACATTCTGAGAAGGTATCTCTAAGTTTCACCAGACTGCCAAGGGGATTCATGATACATATAAGGTTAATAACCCTTGCTCTAGAATTATGTTAGAACCCAGTGTTGCTTAACAGAAGGGTAGAGCCAGGGGGTCATTAATACCCAGCTCCCCTAAAAATCCTGAATAAAAAGACCACATAGCTTGGCTGGTACAGAACCCCTGGTGGTTAAAGATGGATAAAGGATGCCTCCAGAAAGGGAGAAGTTGGCTAAGTAACAGTGGCAGAGGGAGGGTCTGGAAGTCGCAGTGGGGAGCAAGGAGTATTCCAACTCTTCCTTCTCCTACAGTGTTTTAGAGGACAAATCAGGAGTAACTAACACTAGGGAGAATGGCCAGGGACGCAGTGTCTTCCAGAGGGAGCCAGGTTTCCATGAGCAAAGAAAAGTGCAAGCATAGAAATACTAGAGGAACTTGAAGGAAAGCTTGTTAATGATGAAACAGGAAGTTCTAAAAGGTACCCCATAGCACGTCATTCCATAATGGGAGGCCAGAAAAGGAAAGGGGCTGGGCAGTAGAAAGATTAAACTGGAAAGCAGAAAAGCATTGATTTTCTCCCAGGAAGAGGCTGATTCTAAATCACTGGGATTAGGAATGCTGGAAGTACATAACTGGCAGGTACTAATTGGATGAGGGCATTACCTTGGTTCAGTATACTCTTTTCAAATACTGAGGGACTTGGGTGGGCTTTGGGGGAAGGTGGCAAGAAGTTCAGGCCAAAGATCTATGTGCACAGGGACAGGACTAATGTGGCACCAACTCCATAGTTACATCCCAAGATGGTGTTGGGGAATGCCTAGAAAACATCCCACTTGGGTTGCATACACAGAAGTTGAGTGTTGGGGATACAAAAAGAGGCAGAAAAACAGTCTCTACCTTCTAGTCTACAATCTAATGGGGGAGATAACAATGTAAACAAATGTATACAAAGTAAACTATATACAGGATGAATTGGAAATAATTAAAAGAGGCAAAGCATTAGAATTAAGAGGGGTGAGGGAAAGCTTCTTAAAGTAAGCCAGAGAGATTCTTGGTCCCTTCTTCCAGGACCTGGATAAAATCATGGTGCTATGATGAGAGTCTGAGTGTGGTAGAAAAGAGGGAATGTTCCAGCTGAACCCCTGAAAATTAATTGAAATTGAAGTTGAGGGGTGAGAATGGAGCAGAACCTTGATGTTGATTTCCTGCCTTCCTCCCCCTTGAATAGAGAATCTTGTGAACTTGGGAGGTCTAGAGGATTTTAGACTTCCTATCTGCCCACTGGCATTCTAGAAGTGTCCCAGAACAGCCATTATCTGCGCTGGGAGCCAAGAATAGACTAGAAGCATATTCAAGGCTCTACAAAGAGCCCAACAGAAAAACCTACACCATACTCTGGCAAAAGGACCTCCAGATTTGTGAGTTACCCTTATACCCCATATGATCTTCCTAAACTTGAGTCCATTTTCCCTTGGACTCTATTATGTACTGGTGAGAGAATTTGTCACAGACTTTTAGAGGGATATTTTGTGCCAAGTATAACATCACAGTAACTTTCCCTTTATGAAATTTAAGTGGGTCTGGTCAACTAATTGATATTAACTGGTGTCCATGGCAGGAAGTACAACAGTGGGGGCTCATGAGCTATTAAATTGAAAAAACAACTTCCATGGGGTGGTTAGGTGGCGCAGCGAATAGAGTGCCAGCCCTGCAGTCAGGAGGACCTGAGTTCAAATGAGGTCTCAGACACTTGACACCTTACTAATTGTGTGTGTGACCTTGGTCAAGTCACTTAACCCCAATTGCCCTGCCCTCCCCCCTCCAAAAAACAAAAAAAAAAAAAAAAAAAGAAAGAAAGAAAAGAAAAAACAACTCCCAAGCCCTCAGGTCTACCTCTAGACTCTGATAAGAGACTTAGTAACTGCCTTTTGAGTATCAGACTCATCAGTGAGAATGGCAGTTAGGACAGTCACCTAGTTGCCTCAAGACATGTATGACATATTCTCTCTGTCTCTGTCTCCCTGTCTCCCTCTGTCTCTCTGTCTCTGTCTCTCTCTCTGTCTCTCTCTGTCTCTCTGTCTCTCTCTCTGTCTCTGTCTCTCTGTCTCTCTCTCTCTCTGTCTCTCTCTCTCTCTCACTCACACACACACACACACACACACACACAGAGTGGAGATTCATGGTTTTATATGTAGCCCTCTTTTTCTGTTCCTACTGATATGGGAAAATGTTCATGTTTGTTGACATTTGTCCTGTTAGTAATAATAAAAAGGAATTTTCTTTTAAGTCCTAAAAGAGGGAATGTACAAAAAAAAATTTCCCTATCTCATACAGAGTCATAGATTTGGAAGGCACCTCAGTGACTTTCTTGTCTAATCTCTATGAACAGGAATATTCTCTACAGTGTTCCCTCCATTGAAACGAAGCCCAATACTTTCTAAGAAAGTCTATTACTGGGGTGGCCAGGTAGCACATTGAGTAAGAGCACTGGCCTAAGTGTCAGGATGACCTGGGGGAGCAAATCCAGGCTCAGATACTTAGCACCACACCCAGAAATAACTGGCCGTGTAACTTTGAGCAAGTTACTTAACCCCGATTGCTTAAAAAAAAAAAAGTCTATTACACTTTTGGAAAGCTCTCATTGTTTAATGCTTTCCCTAACATAAAGTCAATAAATAACATAAAAATCAACCAATAAACATTCATCAAACACCTACTATGTACCAGGCACTATACTAAGTACTCATGAGTCAAAGACGAAATTTAAGTATTCCCTACCCTCAAGGAATTTATATTCTAATATGGAGACTGCAAGTATATGCCTAAACATTATTCAATGGTCTTGGTCACGTTTGACTCTTCGTGACCCCATTTGGGATTTTCTTGGCAAAGATACTGGAGTGGTTTTGCCATTTCCTTCTCCAGATCATTTTACAGATGAGGAAACTGGGGCAAACAGATTAAATGACCTTCCCAGGGTCACACAACTAGTAAATGTCTGAAGCTGGATTTGAACTCAGGTCTTCCTGACTCCAGGCCCAGTACTTTATCCACTGTACCACCTAGTTGCCATATAAATGCTAGCCATTATTTTTAAAAGATGCGGGAGTAGTTCCATTTTCATCCCCTCCGTTCAGGGAACATACAGATAAAGCAAAGGAAGAAAACAGGGTGAGTAACAGGTGAGAGTCTCTCCCACCATGCTGCCACCTAGCTGCCCTAAATATGTGTGTGTTTGTGTGTATTGCACATGCATACACACATATATACACACATATATATTACATACACAAATTAGACTGAATACAAGGTAGTTTGGTGGAGGGAATTCACATACAACCAGATGGTTCAGGAAAGACCGACAGAAAACTGCTGAGCCTTGAAAGTGTAGCCTACCTTTTAGAGCAAGGGCAGGTGGTGGCAGCCTCCTAGTCTTTACCTAAGGACAAACTACCCAGAGTGTTGTGTTTGGTTTTAGTTTTTTACTCTAACCTTGAAGTGAGTTTGTGAGTAAGAGAAGTCAATCAAACAAATGAGACGCAGGGTAGCAAGACTGTGATCTGGCAGAGGGATGGAAAATTGCAGAGGCTGAAGCTGGTGGAGTGTCCCTGCTGGAGCCTGTGTACTGAAGTCTGCCATCGTGGGCTGAGCTGAGTGCCATCAGGCACCACGACTCCCTCCTGACAGAGGCAAGGCTTCATGAGCCAAGGACAGAATTCCAGAGCTGGCTGGCAAGCACCAGAGACGGGTGAAAGGAGTTTTTGGTGAGACTACCTTGGGGACTTCCCTGTGCCTTCCTGGTGGGGAAAGACTCTCATCAGTTACCCACCCTGTGTACTCCCTTGTTTCACCTCTTTCCTGAATGGAGGGGATGACAATGTTACTATTCTCATTTTTAAAAATAATAATAGCTAGCATTGATATGGCAACTGGGCAGCAGAGTGGATAGAGTACCGGACCTGAAATCAGGAAGATTCATCTTCCTCAGTTCAAATCTGGCCTTGGAGACTTAGTAGCTGTGTGACCCTGGACAAGTCACTTAACCCTTCTGCCTCAGTTTCCTCATCTGGAAAATGAGCTGGGAAAGGAAATGGCAAACCACTCCAGTATCTTTACCAAGAAAACCCCAAATTGGGTCACAGAGAGTTTGACATGACTGAACAACAATAGTATTATATATATATATATATATATATATATGTATATATATATATACATAACTTTGTTATGTATATAACAATGCCTATACATTGTTAAAATGATAGGGGTTTTACTCAAATAAAAATGGAGGCCACTGAACCATAGGCAAGGATACCTGATGACAGCATACTGACTTAGAACCCATGTTAACATTAACATTATCTACAATCTATTGTATTTTTATTTATTTTGCTAAATATTTTCCTGGTACATTTTAATTAGATGGTACTTGGGAGTGTTGCCCAGCATGCCTGTGGATAGAGGGCTGGCCTTGGGAGTTGGGAAGACCTTGGTTCAAATCCTGCCTCTAACATGTATTAGCTGCATGACCACTGGCAAGAGTTATAGGCTCGGGGCTGGAAGGGAACATAAAGTCATCAAGAACAACCTGATTTTACAGATGAGGAAACTGAGGCCTGGATACATGAGGAAATAAAACCACTGCAATATCTTTAGCAAAGAAAACCCCAAATGGGGTCTCACAAAGAGTCAGACATGACTGAAACAACTGAACCACAAACAGGTCCTGTGCTATTTTGTTGTTGTTTAGTCATTTAACACTATGATGGGCCTAGAAAAATATGAATTCATTTGATCCTCACAATAACCCTGGGAGGTGGGTGCTATCCCCACTTTACAGTTAAGGAAACTGAGGCAAACAGAGGTTAATTGACTTGCCCAAGGTCACTCCAATGCAGTAAGTTTCTGAGGCTAGATCCGAATTCAAATCTTCCTGAGTCCAGGCCCAGTGCCCTATCCTGTGCTGTCCAGCTGCTTTCTTTCTCCCTGACCTTCTTGAAGAAGCAGACTGTGGCCGCTTTTTAAAAGTTCTTAAAATCATTTTAAATGTTGTCTCGGTATGTGTGTGATGATACACTCACACTTTTTGTTATTTAATAATAAATTAAAATCTGGATGATCATTCAAATGTCTGATGTTGATAAGAATAATAAATAGCTAACATTTAACAGCACCTACTGTGTTAGTTAGGTGCTGTGCTAAGCATAATAGCATATTTGATCCTCCTGGGAGGTAAAAGCTATCATTATCCCAATTTTATAGCTGTGGAAACTGGGTACACAGATGTTAGCTTTCCCAGGATCATGCACCTACTAAGTGTCTCCTCCTGGAAGGTAGATGCTATTATTATCCTCATTTTAGGATTGAGGAAATTGAGGTGCACGAATATTAGCTTTACCAGGATCACACAGCTTCTAAGTGTCTAAGGTAAGACTTGAACTCGGGACTTGCTGACTCCAGGTCCAGCACACCTTCCACTGTGTCACCTAGCTACCTCTACTTACCTAAATTCAAGCAATGAGACTGGGAATCAAGGGAGAACAAAATCATAGAAGGGATATGGATTTAAAATCCTGGGGTTTGTAAGGGCAGGCTAGTTAATGAGGGCCCACTCTGGAAGTGGAATAGAGGGACCACGCCCCTGATTGCAATCATGAGCAATCCCATTATGTGACTATCTCCTATCTGTTTGCTGCTTGATAAAGTCTTTTGATTGGCTCTTGCCCTAGAGCTGAGTGTGAACACCAGACATTAATCTACCAGCTTCAGTCTCTTTTTTTCTTGGTGGTGATCAAGGAAAGGACGGCTGCCATCTTCTGGGTGGGGAGGAAAAGGCAGCACCAGTAGGCTGGTGGATCAGCATGAGCAATGTGAAGCCTTAAGTGCATGGCATGAATAGTTTTGTCTCTGTTGTATTTATTCTCTCCTGTTCTTAAGTGAAGGAGGATGGGAAGCAGAATAACCCAATACCTGGCACATAGCAGGAAATCGGTAAACATTTGCTGAATTGAATTAAATTGATCTCTGTTGTCTGAGGCACCACCAAACTTTGCCTGTTGTGGCAATTTGCAAAGGCTAACTATAGCACCAGTTATCCATGATGTAATATTCTGGGTCCCCCTCTCTTCTCCTCTACTCCACTGGCAGACCCTATAATTATCAACAGTTTAGACTACCCTGGTCCATCACCAAGTGTCATTGTATTCCATTATCACCAATATATGCATTTTATACACACACACACAGACATGTATACATATATACACATATGTGTGGAAATATATTATTATATATCACATATATGATGTGTGTATATATACATTTATGTATATGTGTGGTCATATCCACATCCCCTCACATGGAGGCATGTGCTTCCCTATCCTCCTGACAATGGGGGTGAGTATAGCCTTTTTTGATTGACTGCATAACAGGAAAAGGCTGCATCTTTAAAACCAGTGAGACTGTCACTCTTTTTCTTTTCTGCAAGTTTCTTCTTGCTGCATCCAGAGGGTGAAGATCACAGTTCATTCTCAGTGTAGGTTCCGTGAACTGAAGCTGGATGGGGAAAGGACTTCCTTCCCCTGCTCCCTCTTGTCCCCCAACTAAGTAATAGGCATGCAGTGCTTCTGTTTCATTTGTCCTTCTCCATTTCAGGTGCTGGTGATGATCCCCACTAACCTGGGCGTTTGAGCCATGGAGACCCTGGAGCCAGGAATGTGGGCATCATGGAGCGGCAGCCAGGGCTCCTGAGACTCAAGTCATGGAGACATCAGAGCCAGGAATGGGGACATCATGGTGCAGGCCAGTCAGTCCATCATCCAGGTGCCTGAGACTCAAGCCCCACAGAAATTTGAACTTGAAACTGAAACTGTGCTCTACAGAGGCTGAACTAAGCTCTGAACTTCATCCCTTCAGAAGAGACTTGCTGAAGAGATGCATTAGAGGAATAAATGTGAACATTCATAATTATACCTTTTGAAGTAAATATTCTTTTGTAGAAAGCTAATCAGACTCTTAGTAGTTAAATAGAACTCGCTTGCAGGGGACCACCCCCTACAATCAAAGGGAACACTGTCATTAAGGCTGGAGCAATTTGCAGAGGGCTTAGACATCCCCAAACTCCCTTAAGTATACCTGAGAACCCTGGTGGGAGGAGTGAAATGTAACCTTCTTAGTCTTCAGGCAGTTAGGGTAAGTGTGGTCAATGTTACATATAATTATTATAGCAGGGGGTGGAGCCAAGATGGTGGAGTAGAAGCAGGATCTCCCCGCTGCTCCTGCTCCCACCTTCCCCAATCCATGTGAAAAGGGGACTCTGAACAAACTTTGGAGCTGCAGAACCCACAAAATGACACAGAGAAGCTAACCTCCCACTGGAAACGTCCAGTGCAGCGCTCTGGGAGTCCAGCCCAGTCCCACACCAAGGCTTTAGCCCCAGGGTGGGCCTGGCCAGCCGCTGGCCAGAGGGACCCCAGATCAGCAGCAGCTGTGACCATTTCCAGAATTATCAACACATAGATGTGAAGGACAAAGTGACAGGTCAGTGCAGTCTGGACTTTGGGACCAGTAAGTGGGAGTGCGAGGCTTTTGCCCCTGGGGCAAGAAGCCACTGAGAAACAAGCACAACCAACCAGGGCCACATGGCAGCTTCAGCTCCTGGTCTGCAGAATGTAGGGGGACCAAGTGACCAGTCTGAGGGGTAATCGCTCCTGCTTTAACCTGCTTGGATCTGGATTGCAGTCAAGGGTGGAGGTCCTGGGGTGTATGTCCTGCTTGCCAGAGCATGTGGAGACCTCAGAGAGGGCACCCATCTAATCCCTCCAGCAACTGAGAAAACCCCAGCATTTGGGACAAAAGCTCCCCTGTCTGGTAGCAGAGTCCTACTGTGGCAAAAAGCCCAGGGGTCAAGTGACTGAGGGGCAGCATGACCAGGCAAAGGAAACAAAGCAGACAGAACATTCCAACATTAGACTCCTATTTTGGGGACAAAAAGGAGCAAAGCATGGAACAGGAGGAAGACAGTGAAGTCAGAACTCCTGCACCAAAAGCTTCCAAGAAAAATACAAGCTTGTTACAGGTCAAAGAGGACCTTAAGAAGCAAATAAGAGAAGTGGAGGAAAAATTGGGAAGAGAAATGAGAACAATGCAAGAAAATTATGAAATGAGAGTCAATAGCCTGACTAAGAAAAAATAACACTTTAAAAAACAGACTGACTCAAATGGCAAAAGAGGCTCAAAAAGGCAATGAGGAGAAGAATGCCTTAAAAAGCCAAATTTGCCAGATGGAAAAAGAATCTCAAAAGCTCAATGATGAGAATCATTGCTTCAGAATTAGATTGGAGCAAATGGAAGCTAATGACTTTATGAGAAATCAAGATGCTGTCAAACAGATCCAAACAAATGAAAGAATAGAAGGCAATGTGAAATATCTCATGGGAAAAACCACTGACCTGGAAAATAGATGCAGGAGAGATAATTTAAAAATTATTGGACTACCTGAAAGCCATGATCAAAGTAAGAACCTAGAAATCATCCTCTAGGAAGTTCTCAAAGTAAACTGCCCTGATATTTTAGAACCAGAGGGCAAAATAGAGGTTGAAAGGATCCACTGATCACCTCCTGAAAAAGATCTCAAAAAGAAAACTCCTAGGAATATTATAGCCAGGTTCCAGAATTCCCAGATTAAGGAGAGAATATTACAAGCAGCCAGGAAGAAACAATTTGAATATTGTGGAAACACAAATCAGGATAACCCAGGATCTGGCAGCTTCTACACTGAGGGATCGAAGGGCTTGGAATATGATATTCCAGAGGTCAAAGAAGCTGGAATTAAAACCAAGAGTCACCTACCTAGCAAAACTGAGTATCATTTTTTAGGGGAAAATATGGTCATTCAGTGGAATAGAGGACTTTCAAGCATTCTTGCTGAAAAAAAAAACAGAGTTGAACAGAAAATTTGACATTCAGATACAAGAAGCATGAGAAGGTAAACAGGGAAAAGAAATCATAAGGATATAAAAGTTGAACTATTAACATTCCTACATGGAAAAACAATAATTGTAAATTATGAAACTTTTCTCAGTAGTTGAAGAGAATATATATATATATATATATATATGTCTGTATATGAGGGTATATGGGCATATGAATACATATGTGAATGTGTGTATATACACTTACAGGTATACATAGATAGAGGGCACAAGACCAATTTAACAGGAAGGGATGATATTTAAAAGGTGAAATTAAGAGGTGAGAGGGGAATATAAGGAGAGGAGATGGGGAGAGACAGAATAGGGTAAACTATCTCATACAGAAGAGGCAAGGGAAAATGGTTACAATGGAGGGGAAGAATAGGAAGGCAAAAGGGAATGGGTCAACCTTATTCCCATTGAATTTGGCTGGGGGAGGGAATGAAATACACACTAAATACTCTCACCCTATAGGAGAGTAGGGGGGAAGGGGATCAGAGGGGGGGATGATGGAAGGTAGGGCAGGCTGGGGGGGAGGGAATTTGGAAGCACCCACTTTTGAAAAGGGATGAGATCAAAGTAGAGAATAGAACAAGTGGGAGGTGGGATAGGAGGGAGGGAAATATAGTCAGTCTTTTACAATATATCTACTATATTATTGTTTTGCATTAGCCACACACATTCATCCTATATTGAACTGCTTATCTTCCCAGTAAGGGTGGGTGACAAGGGAGGAAGGGAATGAATCTGGAATTCAAAGTTTTAAAATCAAATATTAAAATTATATATGTATATATATAAATATATGTGTGTACATATATATACTATTATTAATACTATTTTACATATAATTGGAAAATAAGATATACAGGCACTGGGATATAGAGTTCCACTGGAAAAGTTGAAAGGGGTATGGAAGAAAATATGGGAGAGAGCAGATTGGAGGAGGGGATATCCTGTGGGACTGCTGTTTTGGGGCGGTGGGTAGGGGAAAAATGGGGAGAAAATTTTAACTCAAAATCTGGCAGAAATGAATGATGTAAATTAACAAAGCATTTGGAAAAAAATAATTATTATAGCATATTCATATATATGTATGTACATATAGATATAGATGTATAAATAGATATAAATGTTTTCTTCCCTCACATCTATCTGTATGTATGTACACACACACACACACACACACACACACACACACACACACACTGAATTTTTCCTCAGTCTCACAATATCAGGTGGATGCTACAGAGACATCTCAAATGCATGTATCCAAAACTGAATTAATTGTTAGAGTCATTTAAGTGACCAAGGGATGGAGTGTGGTGGGAACAATATTCTTCCTCTGTGAAATATAATCTATTTTTTCCTCAAAAGAAATTGAAACCATCTTCAATACTTGATTGACTTGGTGGGAGCAAAAGGCTCAGGCTGTTGACATCACTGCCTGGTCAGGAACTCTAGGTCTACTCTGATGTTTCATCAATGGACTATAATGGACAACTTGGGGACTATAATGGGCAACTTGGGAAGGAAAACTGTTGATTTCCAAATAAAAATTACAAGACAAAGAAGTAGTGACCCTGGCAGAGCCAAGATGGTGGAGTAAAAGCAGGGTCTTGCCCAAGTTCTCCTCCAAACCCTTCCAAATACCTGTAAAAAATTGCTCTAAACAAAATCTAGAGTTGCATAACCCACAAAATGAGAGAGAAACAAATTTCCAGCCCAAGACAACCTGGAAGGAAGTGTAAAGCCACAAACAAGTGGCTTTCCAGAGGACTGCTGCTGTGAACAGCTTCAAGTTTCTGATTACACAGTATAGTGAACTCTTTATTTATTCAATAACAAATCAAAGCAAAACATTCACAGAAAACAAAGTACATTCATTCACAATGTTCACAACTTAAAAACTTAACACTAAAATGGCCATGTAGTTTTCACCAGAGTGTTTACATAGTTTTAAGCAAAGCACATTCATTTAGTCAATCACAAAGTCCTTAATTCAATCACAAAGTACAAAAGTCAAAGTTCTCCACCCCTAAGTAACAGTAAATCATAATCTTCTCAGTCAGTACACAGTATCCAAGTAAAGTCTTCTTTCAGCTTGACTCAAGGCTGGCTCTCAACTTCCATGGTTCCTCTTCCATGGTCCTAGCTCCAACTGTCACCTGGGTTCAAAGGCAGGCAGCTCCCAGTTCCTTGTCCAGCTCCTTGTCCAGTTCTTCATCCAGTTCCTGCTCCATATTGAAGTTCACAGTGTCCAGTCCACCTCAAGTCCTTCACGGTTCCTGTTTCTGCGAAGACAAAGCTTAGCAGAGCCAAAACAACATTCATGCACATTGCCAACACCATCATTATCAATTCACTATCTGCCTCTGGAATCAACTCAGACCCACCAACAAGGTCTGAAAACAACACAAATCATCGACATAGAAATCAACACAGACCCACAAACAAGGTCCAACAAGTCAGCACAAATCATCAGTAAAGTCCCAGGACTTCCAAAACCCTCCTCTAGGACTTCTGTAAACATACAACCAGAAAATCATCTTTCAGAGCATCCAGTAAGGTCCCAGGGCTTCTGTACAAAGCACATACCTGCATGCTCCAAATGGGTTCCAAGGTCGAGGAGTTTCTGAAGAATTGTAATGATCCTTGGGCTGAGTAGGAAGTGAGTTGCATACTTTTTCCAGTTCATTTGATTCTAGGAAAGGCTAAAACACTCAAGGGCCATTAGTAGTACATCTAGCCCCTTTAGAGAATCTGGCCCATGGTCCATGCCTCATAGCAGGATGGGGCTCTTCCAAATTCAGAAGATAAATGGTCCTCAGTTGTTCAGATTCCAAACTCCAAAGTCTCAGTGGAATGATCTTTTCTCAACATTTTTGCTAGTCCTAAATTAATTAATTTAATTAAATTAAAAGATATAAATAATCAATTTCACTTCAGGTAGCTTTTGAACCAAAAAATGGTTAATAAAAATATCCTGATTAAGAATGTGCAAAAAAGTAGAATATACTTTCCATACTGTTGTTGATGAGAATTCTGTCCCATAGTAATATGCTGATCCTTAAGGTTCATAAGAATGTTCCTGGTCTCTTTATGGCCCTAGTCAATCAATGAGCATTTGGAGCTCCTACATTATGCCCAGGACTGTGCCAGGCTCTGTACAGGGCTCATAATCTCATTTTATTTAATTTTTTAATCTTTTAAAAAAATTTTAGATTTGAATACTAAAACTTACATAATAAGAAAAAAAACATTATAAATGTAAATATTAAAAACAAATATAAAATAAGAAAACAAAAATACCATATGCACAGTAGTACATAAGAGAGGATTCAAAATATATAGCAATAAATTTCCATTTCAAGAAAGCCTATATATTAAATACTATGTGTTGTATTGAAAGCTGTCCATCTTTGCTTCCTTGTAGGTTTTCTTTTGTTCTCTGCTATATACTTTTTACTTTGTTCTTTTTCTCCCTTCCTCTCCCCTCCAGAGGCTACAATTAAGTGTGGATATATTTATATATATATACATGCATACATATGTACACATCCATCCATACATACATAAACAAATATTTCCCTAAGAGATTCTACTCCTAATCTTTGTTTTTATGTTTGTGCATATCTCTTATTTCCTATCCCTCCTGACTCCTCTACTTTACTTCTACCACTACCTTGCCCTCCTATTACTTAACCTATCCGCCTTCCAACAATTCCTCCCTTATCCTCCCATTCTCATAAATCCCATAAACCCATCTACATCTCCCTTTAACCTATTCCCTCACCCTCCTTTCTAAAGATCCCTCCATTATCCTCTCCCCTCCCTATTCCCTTAGTGTTCCATTTCTTTCTAAATATAGAAATATATGTATTGTTCCCTCTTGAACCCATTCCCAATGAAAGTAGGTTTTCAGAACTAACAGCCTTCCTTCCCCATTTAATTCCTCTGTATTGGTTCTTCCTCTTGTACCTCATTTCTTTAAGATAATTACTCTTTTCGACTGTTCCTGAACAGCTTTAATTTTGAAGTCATATTACACTCAGTTCTGCCCCAATCTTTCTTATGAACTATTCAATTACTAACAACATTCTTAAAATATGTTTTACATTTTACATACATAAAAGGTAAATAGTCTGTCCTTATTGAGTCCTTTGTAATTGGTCTTTGGTATGTACTTTATGTTTCTCTTAGTCATATATTCCATTAAGTTCAGGTGTTGGTTTTTTTTTTTTTAAATAGTCTTGAAAGTCTGACAACTCATTAAATGTTAATTTTTTTTTCAATCAGGATTATGCTTAGCTTTGCTGGGTATGATATTTTTGGCCAGAACTACAGTGTTCCAAGACCTGCAGTCTTTTAGTGCTGTCACTGCTAGGTCTTGTGTGATTCTAATTTTGGCATTGTCACATGTAATTTGTTTTTTTCTTGCTACTCAAAATAGGTTAGCCTTGAGCAGGGGATTGTAGAATTTGTCTACAATATTCCTGTGAGCTTTCCTTGTAGGATCTCTTTCAAGGGGTGATCAGTGGATTTTTTCTATTTCTATTTTCTTCCCTTGTTCTAATGCTTCAGGAAAATTTCCTTTAATTATTTCTTGTATTATTATATCAAGATTCTTTTTTTGATCATAGCTTATGTTTTCTTTTTTTATCTCTTCTCCATATCAGTTATTTTTCTTATGAGATGTCTCACAATTTTCTTCTATTTTTTCATTCTTTGTGTTTTGTTTTATTATTTCTTGATCTCTTATAACTTCACTAGCTTCCGCTTTGCCCAATTCTGATTTTCAAGGAGTCATTTTCTTCCTTAAGATTCTGGATCTCCTTTTCTAATTGGTTGACTTTCTTTTCATAATCTTGTTTTTCTTGGATTGTTCTTTATTTTGTTTTGTTTTTTTAGTTTTTCCTCAATCTCTCTGATTTTTAAAGTCTTTTTAAAGTTCTTCTTTGAATTCTTTTTAGGCAGGTAACCATTTGACATTACCCTTTGGAGTATAAGAGAGTTTTGTTGCTTCAGTATCTTCCTCTGAAGGTGAACTCTGGTCTTCTCTATTCCCATAGTCATTCTCTATGGTTAGATTCTTTCTACTTTGCCTGTACATTTTTTTTTTGTAATAGCTTAATTTTTACTATCACCTCTACTTCTAAAGTATAGGGGATGGTGCCTCTAACCTCAGATCCTCCTTTAGTTCTCCTCTCTGACCTTGAACTCAAACCAAGATCTCCAGTTTCTTGTAAGAGCTCACAGTCAACAACGTCTCCACCTCACTGCTTCTGCACGCCCTGGGCTTGTGCTGGTTCCTTCTTGACCCACCACATCTCCACAGCACTGCTGGGTCTGGTGTTCCTTGTAAGCAGAGGTTCCCTCAATCTTCCCCCAACTCAGATGCTCAACTCCCCTCACTGTCCTGGGAGTAACCAGGCAGCTTCCCAACACAGCTAACCCCAGGGTTTGCTGCTTGTTGTTTAAGTGATCCCTAGGCTGAAGATGTTTATGCAGGGACCAAACCTAAACCAGAGACCTTTTTTCAGAGACCCCTGTTCTGCCCCTTCTCTTATTTATTTTTACCATTCCATGTTTGCTCTGAGGCCCTATTTTATCTCTTTTGTGGAGGAAAATCTTGAGAGTTTGGAATTTTCTGACCTATTTGGCCATCTTCCCAGAATCCTCTCCATAATCTCATTTTAGAAATAAAATGAACACATGAAACAATTAGAGAATAATTAAGTACTCAATGGTGGGACTGTTCAAAGGAGTTTAGGGAAAAGATAGTCAATGAAAGCTTTCTGAGTAGGTGAAACTTGAGCTAAATCTTCAAGAAGTTAGGATTTAGGTAGCTTGGGTGGAAAAGAAAGAGCATTTCAGGCTCTTCATGGAAACAGCATGAAGGAAGACTTGGAAACTGAAACAAATATGGAGTGCACCTACAGCAGTGAAGGGATTTAATCAATTTGGTTACCAGGGGAAGGAGTAGATTATGAGGGTCCTCTGAAATGAGTAAAGTCCAAACTTTAATGCAGTAGAGAAGGGACAGACCTCTTGTGATGATTAAAAAGGTTCAAGAAACATAGTTTCTGGGCAATTTAATCATTTTATTAATAAGGCCAGCACATTATTAATAAAAGGATGGTCATTTGACTTTCTCTCTTAGACCAAAGATAATTATGGCAGAGGGACTGAGAGTGACATCACGTTGAAAATATCTCTATTATCAGACTGCCAAAGCCTTGGGCTATCTGGAAAAAAATAGTTCGTCTCAATCCAAGCTTGAGTAGAACACAAGATTTGGTGGGACCAAGATAAAGAAGAGTTGATTCAATCTCATTATCAGTAAAGTTTTTCAAGAGACTGAACTTTTTAAAATCAGGAATTTGGAGGAAGTGTAGTGCTCTGAATCTCCCCAAGATATTGGTTATCAATAATCATCTCTCTCACCCTGTAGGAAGGGGACCACAGGGACAGAACTGACTTCAGCTTAATCCATGTAGGCTCGCTGCCCAAAATTTTTTCCTCCACAATCTTTCAGTAGTACCTGAAATCCCTACTACTAGTCATTCTTGTATATGCTCAAAAGTATTACCTGAGGGAGGTAACAAATTCCACATTACCCTCTTTGAACACCTCCAATACTCCTTTGTTTCTGCGATTCCATCATGTGGGTATTCCTTCCAGTGGCACATATCACAATCTACCCACAGCTTTTCTTGTGGCCATGTTCTCAAATAGATCATGACCCAATGCTGAAGCCTTCCTCCAGGCCTCTTTACAAGGGGATAATAACATTTGCATTGCTGGACAGTTGAGAGGTGCTTGTAAACCTTAAAGTGCCACATGAATATGAGCACTAAAAATAAATTTCACATCACAATTTACATTGTGCTAGCCTTGACTAGGATGAAAAAAGTCTTGCTGTCAATAAAATGTTCGGTTCTAATTCATAGAATCACAAAGACTCAGAATTGGGAAGGAATTGAGAAACAGTCTAGCCCAACCCGTCCCTAAATGAATCCCCTCTTCGTCACACCTAAGGAAGTCACCCAGCTTTGGGGGAAGGCTAATAATAGTAATAGCTAACATTATATAGAACTTACTATGTGTCAGGCATTTTATAAATATTATCTCATTTGATCTTCACAACAGCCCTAGGAGGTGGGTACTATTATTAATCACATTTTACAGATGAGGAAACTGATGCAAATAGAGGTTGAATGACTTGCCCAGGGTTGCATGGCTAGTAACGTATCCTCATATAATGTAAATTCCAGGCTTGGCTGCTTCCCTATAAACTTTCTAACTTATCATTGTCCTTAAAATGCAGTGCCCAGAAATGGAACAAAAAAATTTTACTTATGTTATGACTGGAGTAGACAGCAGGGGCCTCCTTATTCCTGGAAGCCATGCCTTTCCTAATGTAGGCCAAAATCCCATTAGCCTTCTTGGCTACCATATACCACTCAACTCCTGTGGAATCCAATAAAACCCCCAGATCTTTTTGAAACAAACTACTATTTAACCATACTTCTGTCATCATATACTGGTGAAGTTTTGAATGAATTTTGAAGAATACTTTGAATGCAGTTCCTTTAGGATTTTGTTTTATTAGACTCAATTTTCTTAACTGTCAACACTTCTTTGGCTCCTGAACCCTATCAGACAATGTTTTCCCAATGTCAATCCTTACCAGCTTTGAGGCATCTGTAAATGACTTTTAAAAAAGCATAACTATCTGCCAGGGGTTGGGAGCATACTCCTATAATCCCTGTTACTGGGGGAGGCCAAAGCTGCTGAGATTGGGAGTTCTGAGCACAGTCAGGCAAAGCTCCTCAGGTGTCCAAACTAAGACCAGACAAGTACAATGAGGAGCACAAGGTTGATTAAGGAAGGCAAAACCAGCCCAGGTCCAAAAAGAGATCAGATTAAAGCTATCATGCCCTTTGGAATTGTGATCATGACTATGAGTGTCCACTTCCCTTCCAACTTGGGTGGAATCATAAGCCCAATCATAAACAAACAAAAAAGACAAAGAACAAAAACAAACAAATAAATAAGGAAATGGTGACTAAGTAAATAAATAGCTAAATAAACAGGCAAATGAATGAACAAATGAGTACATAAATAAAAAAAATAAAATGCAAACTTTTCCCAATTGAAACTGCATGCTGCAAAATCATAATGACCAAGCTTGGGGTCCCAAAGGAGAAGTATGAAAAGGCATTTCCTCCTCATATTTGCAGAGGTTCTAGACTAGGAGTGTGGAACACTGCATGTGTCAGACTTTTTCAATGAATTGGTTAGTTTGGCTGAATTGTAGGGTTTTTTCATCTTTTCTATGTGATTGTAAGGAAGCTAGGTGGCACAGTAGACAGAGTGCTGGGCCTGGAGTCAGGAAGACTCACATTCCTGATGTCAAATGTGGCCTCAGACACAGCTGTTGTGACCCTGGGCAAATCACTTAACCTTGTTTGCCTCAGTTTCCTCATCTGTCAAATGAGTTGGAGAAGGAAATGGCAAACCACTGCAGTATCTTTGCCAAGAAACGCCCATATGGGGTCACAAAGAATCAGACATGACTGAAACAACTGAACAACAACATAAGGGATGAGTGAAAGGTGAGAGGGATATGGTGGGAAATGAAAGTGATGTAAAAAAAAAAGATAGCAATAAAAATTTACTAATTTAAAAAATCATGCTATTTGACAAAACAGAAAATGATAAATGCTGTAGAAGATGTGGGAAAATTGGAACACTAATGCATTGTTGGTGGAGTTGCGATCTGATCCAACCATTCTGGAGAGCAATCTGGAACTATGCCCAAAGGACTATAAAAATGTACATACCCTATGACCCAGCGATACTGCTTCTAGGGCTGTATCCCAAAGAGCTCATACAAATGGGAAAAGGACCTGTGATTAAAAAATATTTATAGCAACTTTTTGTGGTGTCAAAGAATTGGAAATCAAAGGGATGCCCTTCAATTGGGGAATGGCTAAACAAGTTGTGGTATATGAATGTAATGGAATACTATTGTGCCATGAGAAATGAGGAGCAGACAGACTTCATAATAACCTGGATAGTCTTATATAAACTGATGCCGAGTGAGAGGAGAACAATTACCGAAACATCGTATCTGTGATGACTAACTTTGGTCGACTGGGCTCTTCTTAGCAATACAAGGTTAGAAGACAACTATAAAAGACAGATGATGGAAAGGAATATCCACATCCAGAGAAAGAGCTACAGAGTCTGAATGCAGACGGAAGCAAACTACTGGCTGTCTCTTCATTTTGTTTTGTTTGGTTCTCTTTCCTCGTTTTTCATTCCATTGGTTATAATTCTTTACAACTTGACTAATGTTTAATGTGAAGGTATATGTAGAGCCTATATTAGATTGCCTACTGCCATGGTGGGGAGTGGGGAGGAGGTAGGGGGAGAAAATTTGGAACTCAAAAACTTGTGAAACTGAATGTTGTAAACTAAAAGTAAATAATTTTTTTTTAAAGCATGCTATCTTTATTCAAAGAAAGTGTATGAAAGTGTGGAATAAAAAATGTTTTTACTCTCCCCACTGCTACATAGGCTGGTTGTCAAAGGCTTTCTTCACTAGAGTAAATATCATTTCCTTTCCTTCTTAGAGGCTTCTGTGCTTAGGTGCATCTTGTTTCCAGTTAGAATCTTAATTATAATTATATATGATATTTTTTAATAATATAATTATATATTTAGGGCTAGGAAGGACCTTAGGGATCATCTGACCCAGCCCCTCTCTTTTACATGAGAGGAAACTAAAGCTAAAGCTTTTAGTGACTTAGCTGGTTTTCAAACACTAGTCCTTTCACTCTCCTCTAATGATGTGGGGGAAGATTGGCAGGACTCAGGAAAAGAGGTTAATCGTAGGCTCAAAGCCTAGAGGCTCAGGCCTATTCTTTGTCATCTTGGGTGTTCTGTTATTTGAACCCAAGGATCCCGAGCTTTCAAATACAGAGTTAAGAGCCAGGTAGTAGAAGGAATGGCAGACTTGGAATTGGAGGGTTTGGGTTTGAATCTATAGTCTGCTACTTACTAGCTTGCTGACACTGGGTAAATTGATTCCCTTCTCGAGGCCTGAGTTCCTCATCTTCAAAAGAAGAGGGTTGGACAAAGGTGATCTGAAGTACCCAGTGTTGATGAGGAAGCAGAGACCTTTGCCATCAACCTTTCCAAGATTCTCAGACCCAGCATTGGGAGAATGATTTATAAACTATAAAGCACCATGAAAGTATAAGTTATTGGTCCAGAAGGAGACGAAATTTGTCTGAAAAGCCAAGTCCCCAGAGAAAGTGGAAGACAGGACAAAGACTATCCCTTCAGGGGATGCCTAATCTCTCCCTACATTCCTCTTCACCAATACAGCAATTGAAACCAACAAAGGGATTTTGTTTGGGAAAGGAAGCTAGCTCAGTTAACAGAAGGAGGTGGCCATCTAGTGGTGTAATTTACAGGGTCATGAATTCAGAAAAAAAAAATCTTTCCTGCTCAACCTGTCATAGCATTGTTTAACTGGTTGGAAATTTCCACCACCCGGGTCATTAAGGAATAACAAGATGGAGAGAAGTGGGTCTAAAAGATTTAGGGTTCAGACTAGTTTATCAGATTATCAAGGTCCCATGGGGAAGAGAGACAAAGAGGGAGCAAATCATTAAGAAACCCAGATTGCTGCTGTTTGTCCTTTTCTCCTGAAGCGAACCATGACATCAGGGAGGTGATGCCGCGACATGCAAGTGAATTGGATTTACGTGAGGAAGGGCTGTGCAAAGTCACCAGCCTCACTCTCTCCTCCAGAGTCATATGGGTCCAGTGGCCAGATACGGATCAGGAAGACTGGAGATGGCCCAGGATGCCCAGGGAGACCTTGGCCTTTTCAAGCCAAGGTCTTTAACAGTTCTCAGTTTGACTGGGGCAGTGTCCACTCAGTGACTAAGGCTTAATAAAAAAAAAAAAAATGAGGCAAAGAATGGCCTCTTTAAAAAAAAATAGATCTGGGAGGAGACAACCCTCAGGGAAGAAACCCAGATATGAGGTTGGGAAGAGAGGGAGGAAGTGAAGTCTGCATGTCTAGGGCGATAGTATATAACCTGAGAGAGAGGGAGAAGGAGAGACCCAAGTGCAGGGAAGAGACAAATTTCATCTCCTTCTGGACCAATAACTTATGTTTTCATGGTGCTTTATAGTTTATAAATCATTTTCCTTACAACCCTGGTAGGTAAGTAGTACAGGTACCATAGTTGCTGTTCAGTTGTGTCCAATTCTTTGTGACCCCATTTGGGGTTTTCTTGGCAAATACTGGAGTAGTTTGCCATTTCCTTCTCAGGCTCATTTTTTTTTTTTAAGCAATTGGGGTTAAGTAACTTGCCCAAGTTTACACGGCCAGTTTTTTTTTTTCCTGTGGGTGTTAAGTATCTGAGGCAGGAACCTATCCTGGGTCCTCCCTACTCTGACTCCGGGGCCAGCGCTCTTACTCACTGCTCCACCTAGCCACCCCTCAAGCTCATTTTTACAAGAACTAAGACAAATAGGAGTAAGTGACTTGCCCAGGGTCACACAGTAAATGTCTGAGGCCATATTTGACCTCAGTGCTCTATCTACTGTGCTGTCTAGCTATTCCACAAGTATCATAAAGCACATTTTATTTTTATCTTTATTTTTGCTTTTGTTTTTGGAGGGAGGAGGGCAAGGGAATTGGGGTTAAGTGACTTCCCAAGGTCACATGTCTAGTAAGTATTAAGTGTCTGAGGCCAGATTTGAACTCAGGTCCTCCTGACTCCAGGGCTGGTGCTCTATTCACTGTGCCACCTAGCCAACCCCATAGCCCAGTTTATTTATGAGCAAACTAATGGTCTGAGAGGTTAGTGTCAGAACTAGCTAAGAGTCAAGCCCTGGTCACATAACTCCAAGTTTAGTGTTCAGTCAGTTGCAGAATACTGACTTTCATCAATCTGAAATTATGAAAAGGGATTCATATATTTTGAAGCTCAGGGATGCCCAAGACTTGCTAGTAGAAACTGCCAAAGTTCTCTTCCTCTTCACCCACTCTAAAAAACAAACACCAGAATTATCCTCCCAGGTTTTGGTTGTAACTTCTTTACAACTGATTAGCTATGTAACTTTGGACAAGTGTAGCGCCACTGCAATATTTACAGCACCCACGATCATGATAAAGACCGTGACTATAAGTATCGCATGATGTTCAATCGCAAAAGATACCAAACTCTCCAGATGGAGGATAAAACTGAAACATTTATTCAGACACCAGAAAACCAGAAAACCCAATCCCCAAACCAGTAAGCCAATTCCATCATAGTACCAAAGATATTGAGAAGCCAATAACGCTGAGAGCCATGCTGTCCTTTAGCCTTCCCACAAACCAATACAAAATCAATATTTACTCACAAACTTCTCTATCTCCTGTCTGAGCATCCTCTCTCCCCCACCATCTGGCTAGCTCTGACCAGCATCCTGTGGGTTCTGCTTCCTTTCAGCAAACTCCTCCCACCAAAGGCTCCATGTGACTACATTCAGCCTATCAGGGAGCAGAGTTTATCTTCACAGCTGGGAAGCTTCCTGTGGGCTCTGCTGCACCCTTTAGCAAATTCCCTCCATCACAGGCTCCATGTGATTACATTCAGCCTTTTGGGGGGGCAGAGTTTACTTTCAAAGCAATTTACCTTCAAACTCCCCCCTAGGTCTATTAAGGGGCAGGGAAGATCTTCAAATTCCCATTCTCATTACAAGTAACTCTGTGACTCGGTTTCCCTCTAAAAGAATAAGCACCTTAAACATTTTCAAAAAGATTTTTATGGAGATGAGAAAGTAGGCATATGGCTTTTGATTGCTTGTTTTTGAAATAATACCATCTGTATTTTTTTCCCAGTCATTTAGTTCTTCCTTCTTTGAGATCTCTTAAAAATGGATCCTTCAAAAAATGTTTCCAAAAACTGGGCCATCTCCAGCACGACTTTCTTCTGTGTGAGCAGCTCAGTCATTCTTCCCAGCTCATCTTTTTAAGTGCCATTTCTGCTTCTTCATACATCACTTCAGGTACTGAAGTGCCAGAATCCAAATGTTGTAGTTCTATGCTCACTGATGAGAATAAATTGCCTTAGAAACAATAAGAAATGTGTTCTACTTTTCTATCTACTTATTCTCTCTGGGTTTTCATCTACATATAGAATGATCTGAATCAGCCAGATATCATGATTGGTTTTCTTCAGCAAACAAACTGAGAAAAAGTATGATTTTTAACGCAATACTGAGCAGTATCTTCTACCATCTTGTTTTGCAATGTTTTTCAAATGTATTTGAATTAACATTGGCTACCATGTCTTTGTGTTTGAAAAGAGAAGCACTTGCTTCTTCCAGCTGGGAGTTTCTGGACTTTTTGGTAAACCTCACAATGACAAATGTTTGATATTTGTTCCTTTAGGAAATTAAGAATGACTACAGTGTGAAATCAAAGAAGAAAGAGGATCTGAGGAAGCAGAGAGGAATCCTGACCTATGTCAAGAGATTGGAGAGTAGAAGAATGTGATAAGAAAGGGAAGATGAGTGACCACTGAACACTTGGAGGTACATAATAAGCATGAGGCTCCCCTCCTCAGCCCCTCTCCCCAAAGAGGAAGGATATGGGCCCTCTGCAAGGAACTATTTGTCCTCCAAAGAATAAGGTAAAGGATGTGCAGGTATCATCAAGTGAGAGATCTTTCAGTGTAATAGTTAAAATAAAAGGAGGCAAAAGGTGACTAATGACTCAAATGAGAGATACTAAAGAAACTATTTGTCAAACTGGTTACAATAGAGAGGTCTGGTTGCTTTATTTTTTTTATTTTAATTATATTTTTAAGATCTGATGAAGAATCTCCCTGGGGTTGTCAAACCTGGTGACTATTCTCTAGTTCTGATGATTCTTTTGTGAAAAAATGGCACCGGCATAAGGAATCTTAAAACATTTTGAAGTCTTTGGCAAATACTAAAAACCCTAGAGGCACGGATAAATACATCATAGCTGCTGATCAAAGGGAAGGGCTGTTGGGAAATGAAGAGCTGGTGGAGAAGATAGTGTCTGAAAATCTGGCTCCTGTTTCTAACTCTAACACTCTAGAGTTTTGTTAAAAATTCTAGAAAGCATAGGAATAAATGGAAGTTTTTTTTTTTAAGCAATCAGGGTTAAGTAACTTGCTCAAGGTTACACGGCCAGGTGTTTCTGGGTGGGTGCTAAGTGTCTGAGCCCGGGATTAGATCTCCAGGTCTTCTCAACACTGGAGCCGGTGCTCTTACTCACTGTGCTACCTGGCCGCCCCTGGACGTTTTCTTAATATGTTAAGTAATATCTACCCAAATTCAAAAGCAAACATTATATATCACAAGGAAAAGCTAGAGGACTTCCCAATAATACCAGGGAAAAGGCAAGAATGTCCATTATCACTACTATTTAACAGTACAAGAAATGCTACATATGGCAATAAGAAATAGAAATCAAGCAAATAAGCATTGGCAAAAAGGAAACAAAGTTGTCACTCTTTGCAGATGATATGATGATTTCCTTAGAAAACCCTAATGAATCAACTCAAAAATTAATTAAAATAAATTCCGCAGGATAGAAAAGAAATTCACATAAATTATAAACATTTCTATACATAACCAACAAAACCCAATAGAAAGAGAGAGTTCATTCCAAATAACCATAGAAGCTATGAAGTATTTGAGAGTGAATCTATTAAGCTGCATGTAAGAATGACATGAATTCAACTATAAAGATATTAGTAAATGCAGAAATAAAGATATTAGTAAATGGAGAAGCATTAATTGCTCATGAACCAATGTAATAAAATGACAATATTATCTAAATTATTTTACTTATTCTACACTGAACCAATCAGACCATTAAAGAAATATTCATTAGGGCTAGGAAAAATAATAACAAAGTTTTCATGGTAGAACAAAATCAATGATCTCAAGGGGAAGAAGAACAAGAACAAGAAGAATAAGAAAGACATGGAAAGAGAGGAGGGTCTATCAGTACCAGATCTCAAACTATACTACAAAACAATAATCATTAAAAATTATTTAGTGGTAGTTAAAAAATTGAGAAAGTGATAAGTGGAACAGATTAGGTTCACAAAATACAGAAACAAGCCAAATAATGCAATGTTCAATAAACCCCAAAACCCTAATTACTGGGGGAAGGACTCATTTGATAAAAACTGCTAGAAAAACTGGACAGTACCATAGCAGGAGTTAGGTTTAGATCAACACCTCGTGCAATATGCTAAAGTAATCTCCAAATGGATACATGATCTAGATATAAAAGGTCATATTATAAACAAATTAAAGAAGCAAAGAAATTACTTTTCAGATTTATGTATAGGAGAAGAGTTCCTGACTAAATAAGTGACAGAGAGGACCAAAAAATGAAATGGATAATTCTGATTATGTAAAATTTAAAATTTTATTCAAACAAAGATAATGTAATTTAAAAGAGAAACATATAAGTGGGAGAAAATCTTTGCAGCAAGTTTCTTTATCAGATTTCATATCCAAGATATATCAGGAACTGATTCAAATTTATAGTACTAAGATATATTCCATAATAGATAAATCATCAAAGGATGTGGACAGGCAGTATTCAAAGGAAGAAATATAAACTATCAACAACCATACCAAAAAAAATTACTCTAAATCACTAATGATTAGAGAAATGTAAATTAAAGCAACTTTGAGGTTTTGCTTCATGCCCATTAAACAGGCAAAAATGAAATAACAAAATAGGAAAATAACCCAACTTGGAAGGGCTTCAGGAAGAGGAACACATTAACATATTGTTGGTAGTGTTGTAACTTTGTTTTCCATTCTGGAAGATACTAAAGCAAGGAGGAAAATATGATATCATTGGTGTCACTGAGACTTAGCAGTATAGGATCTATGAATAGACAATGACTCTGGGAGGATATGCCTTATTTAAAAGGAAGAGTATAAGTAAAGGGCAGAGTGGGGGGTCAGGCAGTGTGAGAGGTAAGTATGGAGCAACACTTTCATAAAGAATATCTGATATCAACTAGGAACGAGAGGAAAATGGCATTTGGCTGAAGCTCATTAGAGGTAGAAAAAAAGAAATACTGTCATCAATGCATGCTACATACGACTTCAACAAAAACAAAAGAGTTTGAGAAACAGATTCCAAGTCTAACTTATTCCAAGTATGGGGGACTTCAATTATCTGGACATATGCTGGAGTTCTCATTCTGTCAAAAGCAAGGTGATTACTAATGTCTTGGTTTGCCTTAGTAATTATTTCTTCCAAAAGGCAGAGTAACCAATGAGGGGAACTTCTATCCTGGACCCAATTCACACCAACAAGAAGGAATTTTTTTCCTTCTTGCTGGAGTGGAAATGATTAGAACTTTGAAGAGAAGTAATAACTTCACCTGAGAACTTGCAATGTCAGATATGGTAATATTCATCCAAGATTAGAAGAAAATAAATTTCAAAGAATTCAGAGAAAGTATAAGTAAGGATCCCATGGACTAAAACTCTACTGTGACTTCAGTCTGGGGGCAGGAGTTGAAGAGATGGAAAATTCTCAAGAATGAAATTCTGAAGGCAAAAGGGCTAGGACTCAGGAAAAGGGTTCAAAGCTGGTTGTATCAATCTAGGAAATGTCATCACAGAGATGATAAACTCATGGCAGATGATGAATTCATCAAGTGAGATTATATAGAGGGAGAATAGAAGAAGACCCAATACAGACCCTTGAGGGATCTCCACAGTTAGCAGGTGAAAATCTGGCAAAGGAGACTGACAAACAATTGCTCAGATAAGAGGAAAATCAAGAGAGTAGTGTCACAAAAACCTAGAGAGGAGAGAGTATACAGGAGAAAGTGATCAATGATGCCAGAGATTACAGAAATATAAATATTAAGAAAAGGCCATTGCCTTGGAATCACTGAAATAAAGACATCATTGATAACTTTGCAGAGAGCAATTTCAGATGACTGATAAATTTGGAAACCAGTTTGTGGAGGGTTCAGTTTGTGGATGGTTTTAGATCAAGTAATAGGAGAAGTGGACACAGAAAATATAAATGGATTTCTCAAGGAGTTTAGTCCTGAAGGGGAGGAGAAATTTGACAGTAGTTGCTGGGAATGGTTAGATCAAGTATGTGGTGGGGGAGGAGGTCAGGGAGATATGGGCCTGTTTGTAGGCATCCAGGAAGTAGCCAATAAATAAGGAAAGGCTGAAGATTAATGATAATGGGATATGGTAGGAGAAAGTGAAGGAAAAGATAGGATCGAATGAGACCAAGCTTGGCTGCATCTTCATGGAAGATGAATGAAGAAGGAGAGAGTAGGTGGAAAAAATCTGAGTGGTGTGACATGGAGAAGGGAGAAGAGGAGGAGCCAAGATGGTGGAGTAGAGATAGCAACCCAATGAAACTCTCCCAACATTTCCCTCCAAACAACTTTAAAATAACTCAGCAAGTCTAATTCTGGAGCAACATAACCCACAAAAGGTCAGGATGAGACATTTTTCAAACCCAAAACAATTTAGGAGGTTGGAAGAAGAGTTCTGTGACCTTGAGGTGGGGACTGGCAACTATGACAGGAGTGCACGTAACAGCAATCCCACCAGTGGGCCTTAGAGGCAGCTTTTTTTTTGCTTTTTGGAGGGCAGTTGGGGTTAAGTGACTTGCCCAAGGTCACATGGCTAGTTTTTGTGATAAGTGTCTGAGGCCAACTTTGAACTCAGGTCCTCCTGACTCCAGGGCTGGTACTCTATTCACTGGACCACCTAGCCACACCTTAGAGGCAGCTTTGACAGTGATAGCAACAGCAACAGCAGCAGTTTCAGGAGCTCTCATCCCAGAGGCATAAGGGGATTGAACAACTGTTCAGAAAGAGATTACAGGGGAACCTGAACACAGAGCACAGGACCAGATCTTATTTGGGAACTCCATTGCCCATACACATTTCTGGGTTGCAGGTGCAGGGCAGAAAGGGGTGCTTGTTATCAGTCACAAAAGAGCAGGGACCCTGGTTGCATTTCCAGGGCAGAGAAGAGCATTAGCCCTTGTAGCTGCAGGGGAACAGAGGAACTAGTTACAATTCAGTGGCAGAGAGGATTCCTAATTCTTGTGGCTGCAGGGGAGCAAGGGCTCTTTCTAGGTAAAGAACAGAGAGTAGACCAGGAGAGCAGTAACCGGGTGGTTGATTGCTGTCCTTTGTTTCTGAAGAGGACCAAAATGACATCACTATGTTAGAGGCAAGTTTCAAAGTGTCCAACTATAGCTAATCAGACCAATATGAGCTTGAAATGTTCTACCACAGGTTGCGCACAAATAGTCCATGTGAACATTTGGAGTGGATATGCCAAATTTGCACATCCTGAATTTCCTGTAATCTGTCTCTATTCTGCTTTGTTCATAGAGTACAGCACCTTCTCTGATGAGGACATGCCATGCTAAGTGTTCCTGTGCCAGTGTCTCCCATGTCACACAATCAACTCCAAAGTTCTTGAGAGAGACCTTGAGAGTGTCCTTGTATCGCTTCTTCTCACCACCATGTGAATGCTTGCCCTGTATAAGTTCCCATAAAAGTCTTTTTGACAAGTGCATGCTTTGCATTTGAACAACATGGGCAGCCCATCTGAGTTGCACTCTCTGAAGCAGAGTTTGAATGCTTGACAGTTTAGGTCAAGTAAGGACTTCAGTGTCTGGTACCTTATTTTGCCAGGTGATCTTTAGAATCATCCTAAGACAACTCAAATGGAAGCAATTCAGTTTCCTGATACGGCACTGGTAGACTGTCCAAGTTTCACAGGCATACAACAATGAGGTCAGCACAATGACTCTGTAGACTTTCAGTTTGGTAGTCAGTCTAATACCTCTTCTCACCCATACTTTCCTTCTGAATCTCCCAAACACTGAGCTAGCTCTGGCAATGGCCTCAAACTCATTATCAATGTGTACATCCCTGGAAAGTACACTACCAAGGTAAAGTGAACTTATCTACAGATTTCACAATTCTCCATTTGCTGCAACAGATGGTTCCATGTTTGGATGGCGTGGTGGTGGCTGTTGGAGTACCTGTGTTTTCTTGGTGTTAATTGTTAGGCCAAAATTAGCACAAGCAACAGAGAACTGATCCACACCTCTCCCAGGAAAACATCACCTTGGAATCACTGAACTTACAGATCCCCAGAAATAGCTCTGAAACCATAAGCATGTTAAAATCTGAAATTTGGAACAGTGCCTCCTAACCTCCAGGTGAATAGTGCTCAACTTTAACATAAAGTTCAAAGTCAAGAAACAAAATACTAAGATGAACACACAAACAAAAAAGAATCTGACCATAAAAATCTACTGTGGTGACATGGAAGATCAAGCTACAAACTCAGAAAAGAAAAATGTGAAAATAGCTACAAGCAAAACCTCAAAGAAAAAATACAAAAGCCCAACAACAATTCCTAGAAGAGCTAAAAGAGATAAGAGTAGTAGAAGAAAAATTGAAAAAAAGAAATGAGAGTGATGTAAGAAAATTATGAAAAGAGAATTCACAGCTTTATAAATGAGGCACAAAAAAAAATACTGAAGAAAATAACCCCTTAAAAACAAAATTGGCCAAAAGGTAAAAGAGGCACAAAAATTCACTATGGAAAATAACTCCTTAAAAAGAAGAATTGATTTTTTGTTTACTTTTCAGGTTTATACTACAAGGTTTAATAATAAAAACAGTTTTTTGGGGAAAAAAAGCAGTATCGACCAAGTGGAAAGAGAGATACAAAACCTCACTGAAGAAAATAATTCTTTAAAAATCAGAATTGCAACCTGGAAGGACTTTCTGAAGGTTTAATGATGAAATAAAACCATCTAAATCATCAGCATTTTTATATATTACCAACAAAACACAGAAAGAGATAGAAATAGACTTTTAAATAACTATAGACAATATAAAATGCTTGGGAGTCTACCTGCCAAGGAAAATTCAGGAACTATATAAACACTTTTCATACAGATAAAGACAGATCTAAACAACGTGAGAAATAGTCACTGATCAGGGGTAGGCTGAGTCAATATAATAAAAAAAAAAATAACAATTCCATATAAATTAATTTACTTATTCAGTGTCAAGAATATCAAGGGAATTAATAATAATTTTAAAAAGTGAATGAAGTGGGCTAGCAGTACCACATTTCAAACTATATTACAAAGCAGTAATCATCAAAACAATCTGGCAGTGGCTAAGAAATAGAGTGGTGGATCAGTGGAAGAGATTACGTACATAATATAGAGTAGTAAATGACTATAGTAATCTAATTACTAATTACCATTTGTAATATTAATCATAATGATGAGTAGTAAATGATCATAGTAATCTACTAGACCATAGTAATCTGATAAACCCAAAGAGCCCAGCTTTGGGGGCAACTCACTACTTGAAAAAAATTGCTGGGATAACTGTAAAGATGTTTAATAGAAACTAAGCTGAGGCCAATATCCCACACTATATTCAAAGATAAGGTCAAAATGGGTACATGATTGTAATGGGAATGTAAATTTTTAAGATTTTCCCTGCCCCTAGGCTAAAGTGCACCTGGAGCCTGGGGTGTGAGGCTTGTTTTTCAGTGGATATTTTTTGATTGGCCAGTGGGTCCAGAAGGTTGTTATATTCTCTGAGCCAGGAGAAGCCTATATAAACCCTGATTTGAGGCTTTGTTTTGGGGCTCACTTTGAGAAGTGTTATGTGATTTGATCAGATGAGACTCTGGGAAGCCATTGTTGAGATCCCCCTGGCTTTGAAAAACCCAGTTGTTGATTTGGTATGAATGTAATGGTTGGACAGTTTGGAAACTGTCTACTTGATCTGTTTCTCTGTCTTGATGATTCTGTCTGTATACTCTGAAGTTCGGGGTGCTGACCTTTTTCCCCTGAACTAGGTAAATGATACATATTTGGCTGATTAAAGTAAGCTTGTTAACCCATTTTGAGTTGCTTTCCTTTAACAAAGCAGATCTAAGAAACTGTGTTGGTAGCCACCCTGGGGACACTGGGGTGCTTGCTGCTACAATGATTTAGACATAAAGGGTGATATCATAAGCAAATTAGGGTAGCATAGAAAATTTTACCTGTTTTATCTCTGGATAAGAGAAGAGTTTATAACCAAACAAGAGATAGAAATGATCACAGGATATACAGGAAAAAATTTTGTTCACATGAAATTAAAAAGGTTTTGCACAAACAAACCCAATGAAGCCAAAATCAGAAGAAAAGCAGGAAACTAGGGGAAGATTCTTTTTTTAAAAAAAGCAATTGGGGTTAAGTAACTTGCTCAAGGTTACATGGCCAGTTATTTCTGGGTGGGTGCTAAGTGTCTGAGCCTGGATTTGATCCCCAGGTCATCCCGACACTGGGGCCAGTGCTCTTACTCACTGTGCTACCTGGCTGCCCCAGGGGAAGATTCTTACAGCAAGTTTCTCTGATAAAGTATTTATTTCTTAAATATATAAGGAAGTGAGCCAAATTGATCAAAGTAAGAGTCATTCTCCAATAGATACATGGTCAAAGGATATGAACAGGCAGCTTTCAGAAGAAGAAATCAAAGCTAATTAGAGTCATACTTAAAAATGCTCAAAATCACTATTGATCAAAGAAATGCAAATTAAAACAATTCTGAGGCACCACCTCACACCAATCAGATTGGTTAATATGATAGAAAAGGAAAATGACAAATGTTGGAGGGGATAGAGAAAAATAACACACTGATGGTGGAGTTGTGAATTGGTCCAACTATTTTAGAGAACAATTTGTATCTATGAGCAAAGGGCTAGAAAATGGTGCATATTCTTTGACCCAAAGATATCACTACTAGGTCTGTATCCTAAAGATATCAAAGAAAAAAGGAAAATGGCCTACATATACAAAAACATGGAAACTTTTTTGTGGTAGCAAAAATTTTGAAATTGAGGGATGCTTATCAACTGGGGAATGGCTGAACAAGTTATGGTATATGATTGTGATGGAGCTATAAGAAATGATGAGCTGGGAGGTTTTAGAAAAATCTAGGGAGACTTAGATGAACTCCTGCAAAATGAAGTAACCAGAACCAGGAGAACATTGTACACAATAATAGCAGTATTTTAAGGACAATCAACTGTGAAAGACTTGGCTACTCCGAACAACACAATTCCCAAGGATACCTAATGAAAAATGCTATTCGCCTCCAGAGAAAGAACTGATGGGCAGGGGCCCGGAAGATGACCCCAGGCAGCACAGAGGCCCGGAAGAGGCCTGATCAATGTGGTGGCAAGTTGACCCACCAACCACAAGGGCTACTGCCAGGCCTATCACTGCAGAGCTGGGAGTGGACGGAGCAGGGTAAGAGTCAAATGCAGGGCCCCTGGCATGGGCAGCAGCTACTCCTGGGACTACCAATCCACAGCCCAGAAATTTAAAAAGCCCCTATCTAGACCTCCAGAGACCAGGATGGCAGAGTGAACCCCAGCTGCTCCAATCCCTCCCTCTGACCCTGAAAACATAGTAATTATTGCCCTAGGGCAAAACCTTAAACAGTGGGGTCTTATAATGTGGGACCTTAATATCCCCCTCTCTGAACCTGATAAATCCAACCTCAAAATAAACAAGAAAGAAGTTAAAGAGGTGAATAGAATTTTAGAGAGGATAGGTATGATAGATCTCTGGAGAAAACTGAATGGGGATAAAAAGGAATATACCTTCTTCTCAGCAGTACATGGCACATACACAAAAATTGACCATGTACTAGGACATAAAAACCTCACAATTCAATGCAGAAAGGCAGAAATATGGGGCAGCTAGGTGGTGCAGTGAATAGAGCACCAGCCCTGGAGTCAGGAGGACCTGGGTTCAGATCCAGCCTCAGACACTTAACAAAAAAATAGCTGTGTGACCTTGGGCAAGTCACTTAATCCCAATTGCCCTCCAAAAAAGCAAAAAGAAAAAAATTTAAAAAGGGCAGAAATATTAAGTGCATCCCCTACCCAGAAAAATTAAGTCAGAGGTATCCTGAGGAAGGAACAAGAAGTTTATTCCATTCTTGGAAGAAGAGGGCATCCCTTCCACCACTATGAACTAGCAGAATGAGGCGTGAGGTGTGCTACAAAAAAACAGAACAAGAATTTATACCCTAAGACAGTCAAGCCCCCTCCTCCCAGCTGTCCCTTCTCCCATCAGCTGGGAGGCCACTCTCAGTTTAGGCCCCAAAATCTTCCCCAATGGTGAATAACAAAGAAGCCCACCACTATCCCCTATTGGCTGGGAGGCCAGACCGGGGAAACTAGGGTATCGTTCATGTCCTAATTTGGCAAATCCCAAGGAAAAGGGGGAGGGACTAAAAACTTAATGCTGATTGATAGCAAGGGAAAGGGGGAAGGGTCCTGAACAATCTGAACAATTTAAATGTTCAAAGAGGGAGGGGAAAAGGTCGCAAGCAAAGGTGGAGGTCAAAAACCCCCAAAGGGCTTAATGCTGATGTGGCAGTAGTGAAGAAGGGGGAAAGAAGGGGAAAGGGGGAAGCCAGAACTCCAGCCTGCTCCCAAGAAACCTTTTGAGCTGAGAAATTTTTCACCTCCCCCATTCACTATCTTTAAAAAAATTTCATTAGATCCTCAGCTCTGGTTTCTTTAAGCTTTGATCCCATATCTCCTTCCCTTTCTCAACCAAACTCCAGGGGAAAACTGTTTATACTGACTCCTACATTTTTTCCTCTCACTCCTCATTCTTTGTAGTCTAGCTTCTCACCTCATCCCTCAACTGAAACTACTCTTTACAACGTTAACAATGATTTTTCTGAAGTACCCCCTCTGGCTCACTCTCCCAAATCTCATAGCTGAATCCTAAGAGAAAGGCTGCCTGTTCCTCCCCTCAATGTTTTAGGGGTAACCTTGAGTGGTGAGGATGTCCAGTACTATTTCCCTGGAGCTCTCACCCAGTTTGTTTCCTAATACCAATTAATTATTGTTAGTTTATAAAAGAGTATTTGAGAAGGTTTAGCAAGGACAAAAGTTGCAAAAATATTACCAAACCAAGAACACATTCTCATTTCTTCTTCCACTTGGTCCCTCGGGGGAGTGGGCTCAAACTCAAAGCAAAAAAGTAGTGACACTTGTGTCAGGGAAATGTGTGGCCAAGTGGTACCACCTGGCCCCAGGATTCTTTTTCTTTATTCATAGAGTCTCCATCAAGTTCACTTGAGGTGTGGTAGATAGGACAGATTAATCACTACTTTACTCAGCTTGCTACTTTGCCCAGCTAACTTCTTTGCTCAACTAGCTCCTTGAATTCAGTGTCCATGCACTGATAGACTGGGTCAAGCAGATCTTTTTCATAGTTCTATACTCGTTAGATGCAATTAATCCTGCTACCAGCTCTAGTGGTCTCTGCTACTCTGAGGGGACCTCTCTGATGGCTCTTCCAATTTTTAGAAACTCACAAGTTGGCAGTCTGGTTCAATCATCTCCAGAGAGTCATTTATCTAACATTGGGAAAGAATAAACAGAAAAGAAATAGGCATCATGTGCTCAGGAACACATGACAGCTAGGTGAATAGATAAGGCCCATGCAACTGCTTACCCCTTTTCCTACCCAGAAGCTTAGAGCTATTCCTCACTAGAGAGCCACTAGGGAAGAGAGAAGAGGAAAAAAGAACTGAGGGAGGGCCATATTGATCCTTTTGCATATGATCTCAGTTCTAGCTCTGGCCTGCTGACCAGAAGTATTTTGTATGGAGTCAAGGGGACAAGACATGTTTACACAAGCTAAGTCCTTCAATATCTTTCTTAAATATCTTTCTATGGTATGGCTAAGTAAACACCTTTTTGTTAATTGTTGATTGAGTTATGAGTAATAAACCTAAAATAATAGGACTGATATGAGTCAAGCCCACCCATTACATCACCTTAGCTTCAGCCCCCATCATTTCTCACCTAGACAACTGCAGTGGCCTTTTCATTGGTCGCCCTGTCTTAAGTATCTCCCTATTCCAATTCCTCCCTGATAAAACTTCCAAAGTGATTTTCCTAAAGCTCATGTCACCATACTTACCCAATAAACTCCAAAGGCTCTCTAGTCACTCTTTGATAAAATATGAACTCCTCTGCTTTGGCTTTGAAGCTCTTTTAAAGTCCTCCACAACCTGGTCTCAAACTAGTTTTCCAGTTTAATATCTATCACTCATCTTCCTGTATTATATAGTCCTTCCCAGCTGACCTCTGTTCCATATGCAGCACTCCATCTCCCACTTCTGTGCCTTGACATTGACTCTTCCCATCTCTAGAATGCACTTCCTCGTCACCTCTGCCTCACAGAATCCCTCACTACCCTTATCTGCAAAATAGGGATAATAATAGAACCTACTTCCTAGGATTACTGAGACGATCAAATGAGCCATTTGTGAAGTTCTTTGCAAATTTTAAAGCACTATATAAATACTAGCAAAAACAAAACAAAATAGAACAGGCAAAGGAGGTCGGACACACAGAAAATTTGGGGTAGAAATATATCCAACTCAACAGGGAAATAGGAAGGATAGGGGCAGGGGAAGAAGCAAGAGTTTAGAGAGAGGGTGATGTGTGCTGCCCCCCAAAAGAGGACCATTGAAACATTTTTTAATTGTACAAAAGGAAACACAGACAAGCAGAAACGCTTCAAAACTAATGTTTTGAATTTATCATTGTTGTAGTTCAGTTGTATTTTCAGTCATATCCAACTCTTTGTGAGCCCATTTTGGGGTTTTCTTGGCAATGACTCTGAAGTGTTTGCCATTTCCTTCTCCAGTTCATTTTACAAATGAAGAAATAGAGGTAAACAGAGTTATGTGATTTGCCAAGGGTCACCCAGCTACTAAGTGTTTGAGGCTAGATTTGAACTCAGGAAGATCAGTCTTCCTGATTCCAGGCCTGACACTCTATCCACTATGCCACCTAGTTCATCCCTGTTGTTTTTTTTTTTTTTAAATCAAAATGGTATGCAATAGATTCAGTTTAATATACGATCCTTTTTTGGTGTTTTGCTTCATATATGGAAATGCTCATTTTTTTGGTGTTTGTTATTTTCAGAAAATTTTAGAATTAGAATATAAAAGTAAATATTTGAGCTCTTTGAAGAAAACATTTTTAAACTTTCTCTTATGGTTTCTGTTCTGTTTGTTTTAAATGGCACCATCAAATGACAAAATTACATATTATAGTTATATTGTTGTTCTATGTTTGTAATATTATTTGACTCATTACAATAAAGTCTATCATTATAAAAAAAGAAATATTAAGTGCATCATTCTCAGATCATGATGCAATAAAAATCATATGAAATAAAGGGCCATGGAAAGACAGACTAAAAACTAGTTGGAAACTAAACAATTTAATCATAAAGAATGACCAGGTCAAACAAGAAATCATAGAAACAATCAGGAACTTCATTCAAGAGAATGACAACAATGAGACAACATACCAAAATTTGTGAGATGCAGCAAAGGCAGTTCTTAGGGCAAGTTTAATATCCCTGAGTGAATACATGAATAAATTAGAGAAAAGGGAGGTCAATGAATTGGGCATGGAATTGAAAAAGCTAGAAAAAGAACAAATTGAAAATCCACAATTAAATACTAAATTAGAAATAATGAAAACTAAAGGAGAGATTAATAAAATTGAAATTAAGAAAACTATTGAATTAATAAATAAAACTAAGAGCTGGTTTTATGGGAAAAAACAATAAAATTGATAGATCCTTAGCCAATATGATAAAAAAAAAAGAAAGAAGAAAAACAAATTATGAGAATCAAAAATGAAAAGGGTGAATCTACCTCCAATGAAGAGGAAATTAAAACAATAATTGGGAACTATTTTGCCAAATTACATGCACATAAATTTGACAATCTTAGTGAAATGGATGAATGTTTAAAAAAAATAAGCTGCCCAGATTAACTGAAGAGGAAGTAAATTACTTAAATAACCCCATCTCAGAAAAAGAAATTGAACAAACCATCAGTAAACTCCCTAGGAAAAAATGTCCAGGCCAGATGGATTTACTAATGAATTCTATCAAACATTTAAAGAACAATTGATTCTGATACTCTACAAACTATTTGAGAAAATTAGTAAAGAAGGAGTCCTCCCAAATTCTTTTTATGACACAAACATGGTACTGATACCTAAATCAGGAAGAGATAAAACAGAAAAAGAAAATTATAGACCAATTTCCCTCATGAACATAGATGCAAAAATTTAAAATAAAATATTAGCAAAAAGACTACAGCAACTTGTCACAAGAATAATACACTTTGATCAGGTAGAATTTATTCCAGGAATGCAAGGATGGTTAAATATTAGGAAAACCATCAGTATAATTGATCATATCAACAATAAAACTAGCAGAAACCACATGATTATCTCAATAGACGCAGAAAAAGCTTTTGACAAAGTACAACATCCATTCCTATTAAAAACATGAGAAAGCATAGGAATAAATGGAGACTTCCTTAAAATAATAACTAGCATCTATTTAAAGCCATCAGCAAGTATTATATGTAATGGGGATAAGCTAGAAGCATTTCCAATAAGATCAGGGTGAAATAAGGGTGTCCACTATCACCCCTCCTATTCAATCTGGTACTAGAAATGTTAGCAGTAGCAATCAGAGAAGAAAAAGAAATCAAAGGAATCAAATTAGGCAAAGAAGAGACCAAGTTATCACTCTGTGCAGATGATATGATGATATATTTAAGAGAATCCTAAAGAATCAAGTAAAAAAAAAAAACTACTTGAGACAATAAATAAATTTGGCACAGTCACAGGATATAAAATAAACCTACATAAATCCTCAGCATTCCTGTACATTTCTAATGAAATCCAACAGCAAGAAATAGAAAGAGAAATCCCATTTAAAGTTACTGTAAACGCTATAAAATATTTGGGAATCTATCTGCCAAAAGAAACCCAGGACCTATATGAACACAACTACAAAACACTTTTCACACAAATAAAGTCAGATCTAACTAATTGGAAAAACATCAATTGCTCATGGCTGGGTCGAGCTAATATAACAGAAATGACAATTTTACCTAAATTAAATTACATATTTAGTGCCATACCAATCAATCTACCAAAAAGTTACTTTATAGAGCTAGAAAAAATAGTAACAAAATTCATTTAGAAGAACAAAAGGTCCAGAATATCAAGGGAATTAATGAAAAGAAATGCTAGGAAAGGTGGCTTAGCTATCTATACCAGATTTTAATCTGTATTATTAAGCAGCAGTCATCAAAACTACTTGGTACTAGCTGAGGAATAGAGCAGTGGATCAATGGAATAGATTGGGTACACGAGACTCAGCAGTCAATGACTATAATAATCCACTCTTTGATAAACCCAAAGATCCCAGTTTTGGGGATAAGAACTCATTATCTGATAAAAACTGCTGGGAAAACTAGAATATAGTATGGCAGAAACTGGGCATAGACCATTATCTAACACCGTATATCACAATTAAGTCTAAATGGGTGCATGATCTAGGTATAAAGGATGATACTGTAAGCAATTTGGGAAAGCAAGGAATAGTTTACCTGTCAGATTTATGGAGAGGGGAAGATTTCATGATCAAACAAGAATTAGAGAACATCATAAAATGCAAAATGGATAACTTTGATTACATGAAACTGAAAAGCTTCTGTACAAACAAAGCCAATTTAACCAAGATTCAGAGGGAAGTGGGAAATTGGGAAAGAATTTTTACAACCAATGTCTCTGATAAAGGCCTTATTTCCAAAATTTACAGAGAATTGAGTCAAATCTATAAGAATACAAGTCATTCCCCAATTGATAAATCGTCGAAGGACATGAACAGGCAGTTCTCAGAGAGAGAAATTAAAGATATCTATAAACATATGAAAAAATGCTCTAAATCACTATTGATTAGAGAAATGCAAATCAAAACAACTCTGAGGTACCACATCTCACCAGTCAGATTGGCTAAGATGACAAAACAGGAAGATAAATGCTGGAGAGGATGTGGAAATATTGGAACACTGATACATTGCTGGTGGAGTTGTGAACTGATCCAACCATTCTGGAGAGCAATGCTCAAAGGGCTATAAATAATTGCATACCCTTTGACCCAGTAATACCACTTCTAAGGTTGTATCCCAAAGAAATCATAGAAGCAGGAGGAAGACCCATATGTACAAAAATATTTATAGCAGCTCTTTTTGTGGTGGCAAAGAATTGGAAATTAGGGGGATGCTCATCAATTGGGGAATTGCTAAACATGTTATGATATATGAATGTAATGGAATACTATTGTGCCATAGGAAACAAAGAGCAGATGGACTTCATATCTACCTAGAAAGGCTTACACGAATTGATGCTGAGTGAGAAGAGCAGAACCAGGAAAAATTTGTACACAATTACAGATACAATGTATGTGTAATGACCAACTTTGATAGACTGGTCTCTTCTCAGAAATGCAGAGCTATAAGTAAACTTCAAAAGACTCATGATGGAGAGAGATGTGTACATTCAGAGAAAGAACCAAAAAGAACAGATGTTAAATGCAGATTGAAGCAAATTACCTATTCTCTTTCTTTTTCTTGTTTGGTTTGGTTTTCTCTTTCCCATTGTTCATTCCATCTATTACAATCCTTCTTTATAAACTGACCAATGTCTAATGTGAAAGTATCTGCAGATCCTCTACCGGATTGTATGCCGCCATGGTGGGGGGGGGATGGGAGGGAGAAGATTGGAGCGGGGGTAGAAAATTTGAAACAAAGAACTGGGGAACTGAATCTTGTAAACTCAAAGTAAACGAACAAATTAATAAAGACAAAAAAAAAACAAAAAAAAGAAAGTACTGATGAACTCTGAACGGAGATCGAAGAATACTTTTAACTTTGTTGTTTTATTTTGTTTGTTTTCTTTTGAAACATGGCTAACATGGAGATATGTTTTGCATGATTTCACATGTATAACTGATATTATATTGCTTGCCTTCTCAATGGGTTACAGAGGATACAGAGGGAGGGAGAGAATTTGGAACTCAATTTTTTTAAAGTTAAAATAAATAAATATATTTTTTAAAGAAGAGGGGAGAAGATGAAGCTCTTTGTGAATGTAAGGGTGTGGGGAGAGGTGTCGTGTGTTGCATGAGGAGGGATGAAAAGGTTTGTAACAGGGGTGGCCAGGTAGCACAGTGAGTAAGAGCACCGGCCTCGGATGACCTGGGATCGAATCCAGGCTCAGACACTTAGCACCCACCCAGAAACATCTGGCTGTGTAACCTTGAGCAAGTTACTTAACCCCAGTTGCTTAAAAAAAATGTTTGTAACTGCCCCTGGGATGAGAAGAATAGTAAACCAGTGTAGTGAGGGCCCAGGTGAGATTATGTAACAAAAATTTGTTATGGCCCCAGTCAGCAGGGTTTCATGACTTTCTCTATCTCTATTTAGTAAAATGTAAAAAGGAGTGAAAAAGGCATATGATGGGAATAATCTGAAGCAGGGATTTGGTAAAGGAAGATCAGTGATGGGATGACTCTTAAGTGTAGAGGATAGAACAGAACTGAAGTGATTCACTAAAGGGTTGACATAGAGAGAAGGGAAAGGAATACACATGGTGTGGAGGTGATGGCCTGGGAAAGTAAGGGGTGGACAGACTGGAGGTAACAATGAAAATAAAGAACAGGGTGAAGGAGTTAGAAATATCCCAGTTCAAATCTTGCCTCAGACACAAGTCACTTGACAATTGTGTACCTCAGTTTCCTCATCTGCAAAATGGGGATAATAATAGCACCTACCTCACAGGATTGTGGTGAAGATCAAATGAATTGACCCGTGCAAAGTGATTTACAAACCTTAAAGTGCTATGAATATACTAATTTATAAATAATATTATTCTTTGAAAATAAATGTAAATGTTAGCTCACAAATGATATCTTTTGGACATCCAGATCCTGGCACTCATAACCATCCTTACTGTTTTATTTTCTATTGAAACAAAATATTTTTTTGCTTTACGTTTTTTGCTTTCCAATTGAGTATGACTTTAATTTGATGTCCTTCACCTTTAAATCCTGGTATAATTTACTTCTCTTCAGGTTTTCAGCATTTAGGTTTGCAGTTAGTTTGCAAAATATATAAATAGCCAGCAGGTGGCAGTAAAAACTCATTTAATAAAGTGTGACATCTTGCTTGGAGTTCTGTTCATAATTCAATAATTCAACAAATATTTATTAAATGTCTATTGTGTTCCAGAAATTGTATTAGATGCCTTGGGATTATAAATTTACATGATTTCTGCCCTCGTGGAGCTTTACTGTCTGGGGACATTTTGTAACATAAAGAATCACAGAATTTAAGAACAGGAAGGGATGTCAGCTGTCATCTAATTCATATCCAAAAGGGAATCCCTATTAGAACGTCCAGCCTCTGTGTGAAGACTTCCAATAAGGTGGAACCCATTAACTACTGAGGTTTTTTAACTTCTCTAAGTAGATCATGAAGACTAAACTTGCTTTTTGCCTTTGCTCTTGGTTCTGCCCTCTGCAACCAAACAAAGTAGGTCCATTTCTTCTTTCAGATGACAGGCTATAAAATTCTCAAAAACATCTAGCAATTCTTTTCCTCCCTCCCACCACCTTCCCCCTGCCTGCCAATTTTCTCCTTATCTCTCAGCATATTCAGTTCTTTCAACCTCTTCTTATAGGAACACTCTTCAGTTTCAGTGGTTTTCTTAAAATTATGGTACCCAGAACTGAATGCAACATGGTCTGACTTAGAGAAGAGCATAAAGGAAATGTTACCCACTTATGCAACTAGGTGGTAGAGTGGAGAGAGTACTGGAATTGAGATCTGACCTCTGAGCCTTACTAGCCAAATGACACTGAGTAAGTCACTTCACCTGTGCCTTCTCATCAGTAAAACAGGAATAATAATAGCACATAACTTGCAGGGCTGTGAATTGTTGTGCTAAAATTTGCAAAGCACTTTACAAACCCTGAAGAGTTGGATGTGGCTAAATGACTTAACAAGAAATGTGCTAAATATTATTATTATTTTACTTCTCTTAATCTCAATATGTTAAAACTAGACTTGATATTTTGATGTAACTTCGATCTCATCAATGTGGGCAACCCCTCTAAAGGTCCAGATAGCAACCTATTCCTACATTTTCATTCTATGCAATCTCTTATTCATGTCTTCCCATAAATACTCCAAAGAGGAACCACCCAAGAACTATGTGTCTTCCTTTAGATCTCTTGATATTTCATTGTATATAGGTTTTATTCCCTGCCCTTTCCTCCACACACATACCCAGAGAATCATACCTTCAAATGAAGAATAAGAAAGGCGGTAAATGGGGGGGGGGGGGGGGGGGGGGGGGGGGAAGGGTTTAGGTTCAGTAAAAACAATCAACACATAAAAAGTCAGACATAGAAGCAGTAATCCATAGTCTACCACTTGGGCAAAGAAGTGGATGACAAGTGCCTTTGCATACCATTTCTTCAAGTTCAATTTTGGTCATAATTTTTTCAATTAAATTTCCTTTTTTTCAGTTAACAAAAATCTAGTTTTATCTCCCTGCCCACTACTGGAAAAAGAAAAATAGAATCCTCATAACAAATATGCATAGTTAAGCAAAACAAATTTTCCACACTGATCACATAAAAAAAAAAAAAAAAGCTTGGGGCAGCTACATGGCGCAATGAATAGAGCACTGGCCCTGGAGACAGGAGGACCTGAGTTCAAATCTGGCCTCAGACATTTAAGACTTACTAGCTGTGTGACCTTGGGCAAATCAATTAATACCAATTGCCCTGCTTTCCTTCCTCCAAAAAGCAAAAAAAACCAAACCTCATTCTGTACCTTGAATTTTGTCCATCATAATTTCACAGCAATTCTGATTGTTTTGTTGTTTTTTCTTTTTACATTGTTATGATCATTGTTCTCCTAGTTCAACTTACCTCACCTTGCATCCTTTCATATAAATCTCTCCATGATTCTTTGTATTTATCATGTTCAGAATTCCTAACAGTAATTTAATATTTTATTGCATTCATGTACCACAATTTATTCAGCTATTTTCCTATTTTATTGGTATTTACTTTGCTCTAGTTTTTTTTATTAATTTATATATTTTTAGCTTTTAACATTCATTTACACAAGATTTTGAATTCCAAATTTTCTCCCTATCTCTCCACTGCCCCCACCCCAAGATGGCATACTTTCTAATTACCCCCCCCCCCATGTGCTCTCCCTTCTATCATCCCCCATCTCTTTCCTTTCCCCCTTACTTTCCTGTAGGGCAAGATACCTAATTGAGTGTTTATATTATTGCCTCCTTAAGTCAAATCCAATGAGAGTAAGGTTCACTCATTCCCTTTCACTCTCCCCTCTATTATGAAACCTTTTCTTGCCTCTTTTATGTGAGATAATTTACCCTAATCTATCTTTCCCTTTCTCCTTCTCCCAATATATTCCTCTCTCACCTCTTAATTTTTTTTAGATATCATCCCTTCATATTCAAATTATCTTGTGCCATCTCTCTCTCTCTCTCTCTCTCTCTCTCTCTCTCTCTCTCTCTCTCTCACTACCCTAACACTGAGAAAGGTCTCATGAGTTACAAATATCATCTTTCCATGTAGAAATTCAAACAGTTCAACTTAAATAAGTCCCTTATAATTTCTCTTTCTTGTTTACCTTTTCGTGCTTCTCTTGATTCTTGTATTTGAAAGTCAAATTTTCTATTCAGCTTTGGTCTTATTATCAATAATTCTTAAAAGCCCTCTATTTCATTGAATTTCCATTTTTTTCCCCAGTAGTATTATGCTCAGTTTTGCTGGGTAGGCAATTCTTGGTTTTAATTCTAGCTCCTTTGACCTCCAGAATATCATATTCCAAGTCCTTTGATCCCTTAATGTAGGAGCTGTTAGGTCTTGGGTTATCCTGATTGTATTTCTACAATACTCGACTTGTTTCTTTCTGACTGCTCACAATATATTCTCCTTGACCTGGGAACTCTGGAATTTGGCTACAATATTCCTAGGAGTTTTCCTTTTTGGATCTCTTTCAAAAGGTGATTGGTGGATTCTTTCAATTTCTATTTTGCCCTCTGGTTCTAGAATATCAGGGCAGTTTTCCTTGATAATTTCTTGAAAGATGATGGGTAGGCTTTTTTTTTTATCATGACTTTCAGGTAGTTCAATCATTTTTAAATTATCTCTCTTGGATCTGTTTTCTAGGTCAGTGGTTTTTCCAATGAGATACTTCAAATTGTTTTCTTTTTTTTTTTCATTCTTTTAGTTCTATTTTATAATTTCTTGATTTCCTATGAAGTCATTAGCCTCCACTTGCTCCAATCTAATTTTGAAGGAATTGTTTTCTTCAGTGAGCTTTTGGACCTCCTTTTCCATCTGACCAATTGTTCTTTTTAAGGCAGTCTTCTCCTCATTGGCTTTTTGGACCTCTTTTGTCATTTGGGTTAATATATTTTTAAGGTATTTCCTTCCGTATTTTGGGGGTTCTCCTTTAGCAAGCTGTTGACTCATTTTTCATGATTTTCTTGCATCACTCTCATTTCTCTTCCCATTTTTTCCCTCTGCTTCTCTTACTTGATTTTCAAATTCCTTTTTGAGTTCTTCTATGGCCTGTGATCAATTCATATTGTTTTTGGAGGCTTTTGGTGCAGAAACTTTGACTTTGTTGTCTTCTTCTGGTTGTATGTTTTGATCTTTTTCATCAAAGAAAGATTCTATAGTCTGAGTTTTTTTTTATACTGTTTGCTCATCTTCCCAGCCAAATACTTGACTTTCTAACTCTTTGTCAAGGTAGGACTCTGCTTCCAGTGGGGGTGGGGGTGGATGTACTGTCCAGGCTTTGGGGGGTTTGTTTTTCTATGCCACACCATCTATGGGTTCAGAGCTCCAGAAACAGCTGCTGCTGCTGCCACTGCCACCTCCCCCACCCTGGGGCTGGGGCTGGATCCCACTTGGAACATGCTGCTCTTTTACCCAGGTCCCACAGTTTCCCCACCAATCTTCTATGCTGTTTTGGGCATTTGTGGGTTGAGCAGCCTGGAAACTGCCACAGTGGCCAATGATTCAGTCCCCTGAGGCCCACTCCAGCCCTGTCTATCCCAGCATGGCACATGCTGGACTGCGCTCAACTCCCAGCCCAGGGTGATATACTCTTCCTGTCATCAATCTGTGGGTTCTGCTGCTCTAGAATTTGTTCAGAGTCACTTTTTACAGGGATTTGAAGGGGTTTGGGGGAGAGCTCAAGCAAGTCCCTGCTCTTACTCTGCCATCCTGGCTTCTCCTTTAGTCCTTTTTTTCCACAAGAAAAAATTGCTACTATTTATATTTTGTGGCATATGGGATCTTTCTTTTTATCACTGACATCGTTGGGGGTATATGCCTAGCACTAGAATCTCTGGGTCAAAGGATATAAACATATTACTCATCATTTCATAGAGCATAATTCTAAATTGCTTTCCAGAATGGTCATTCCAATTCACAACTACACTAACATGATACTGTTAGTGTGGTCACCTTTCAACAATCACTACAACATTGACTATTCCCACCATTTGTCATCTTTGTCAGTATCCTGGATGCAAGATAAAGCCTTAGGTTGTTTCTTATTATTAGTGATTTGGAAAATTCTTATATGTGGTTGTTAGTAGTTTGTAATTCTTTTGAGAACTATTTTTTTCATATTCTCTGACCTTATTGGGGAATGGTATTTGGTTATATATACACATACATATATACATTCAACACACACACATACATATCAGATATCAAATCCTTATCGGAGACATTTGGTATGATTTTTCCCCAGCTGATTAATTCTCTTCTTATCCTTGTAGCAAATTCACTTTCTAATAAGATACTAGTAGCTCTTTACAAACATTAAAATTCCATATAAATGTAGTTAATATTACTATTGCTACCAAAAACATATTATTAATTGGGATATAAAACCCTTGTAGGCTGAGAGGAGTCCATATCACCCTCCCTCCCAAGTACTGAATCAAACAGTAAACAATTTAGCAAGTCACAGGGAGCATTGGACTTGCAATCAGGAAACCTGGGTTCTAGTCTTGACTTTTGACAATGATTAATCATCAAGTTCTACAAAACCCTATAAATTGGGCATAATAATACACATATTGCCAACACAACAGAAATGCTATTAGAAAGCAATTTATAAACTAACATTTCCTATTGTATTTGTGCTGTGATATATTGCCTCTTTTGGCATAGTGGATAGAACACTGGGCATGGAGTCAGGAAGACAAACACTGCATGACCCTGGGCAAGTCACTTAACCCTGTTTGTCTCAGTTTCCTCATCTGTAAAATGAGCTGGAGAAGGAAATGACAAACCACTCCAGTATTTTTGCCAAGAAAACCCCAAATAGGGTCAGTTAAAGTCAGGCATGACTGAAAAATGATTAAACAATATCTTTAATTGCATTGCTCTATGGCATATGACTACTCATTAGTATTTTGTTCCTTTGGCTCAGCTTTCTTCACTCTGCATCATTTATACAAGTATTCTTGTGTTTCTATAGATATTTCATATTTGATATTTCTTCCAATGTATTACTATAGGGTGTTGTAAAACTAATCACAAGCAGCTCTCCTGAGGACTGATGCTGGGAATAACATTAAGGTTCTGATCACATAGTATAGTGAACTCTCTATTCAGCAATAAACTAAAACATTCAAGAAACTGAAGCACAACATTCACAACAATATAACATAACAATTTATTACTAAGGTGGCCACATAGTCTTAAACAAAACATATAATTCAGTAAGTCACAATCTCCTCAATCAATATGAAGTACCCATCTAAAGTCTTCTTTCATCTTGATTGGAGACTGGCTTGCAATCATCCTTAAGCCAATCATCCTTAAGGGGTAATCATCCTTAATCTGATCATCCTTAAGAGACAGTGGAGAGGCCAAACCAAGATGGTGGAGTAGAAGCACAAACTTGGCATGAGCTCCCACTCCAATCACTTCCAATACATGTAAAAAAAATGACTCTGAACAAATTTTAGAGCTATATAAGGCACATGGTGACAGAGAAGCAGATCTCCCACTGAAGGCAGCCTGGCAGCACACTGGGAGCCGATGGCAGTCCTGCATGAACCCCATGGTTCCCAGACCCAGGGTAGCCCTGAGCAACAGTGGTCAGAGCAGACTTCAGGAGAATGAATCACCAGCAGCTATGGCAGTTTCCAGACTTCTCAACCCATGAACACCAAAGATAAAGTAAAACATCAGTGTGGAACTCTGCTGGAACAGGGGGGATGGAAGAGCATGGTCTGGTCCCTGCCCCCAGGGTGAGAGGTGGCAGAGGCACGGTGGGGGCTGCAGCTGCTGCCTCGTGGTTGCTTCCAGAGCTCCTGGCCTGAAGATTGTATGGGGACCAAGCGACCATTCAGATGGTATTTACTCTTGCTTTCACCTGCTTGGATCTGGATCGAAGTCTTAGGTGGTAGTCCTGGGGTGTGTGGCAATGTGACAGAGTTTGTGGGAGCTGTGGAGAGGGTAACCTCCTAATAGCTCCAGCAGCTGCAAAAAACCCCAGCTACTTGGGACAGAGCTCTCTCCATTCTGGAAGCATAATTCTACCATGGCAAAGAGCTCAAAAGTCAATTAATTCACAAGCAAGGTGAGAAAGCACAAAGAGACCATGTAATCCTTTTTTGGGGGACAAAAGGGATCAAGGCATGGAGCAGGAGGAAGACAACAAAGTCAGAACTCCTGCATTAAATGCTTCCAAGAAAAATATGAATCAGTTGCAGGCCATGGAGGAACTCAGGAAGGATTTTGAAAATCAAGTGAGAGAGGTGGGGGAGGAATTGGGAGGAGAAATGAGAATGATGCAAGAAAGTTATGAAGGACGAGTTGACAGCATGCTAAAAGAGACCTAAAAAAATACTGAAGAAAATAACACCTTAAAAACAGACTAATTCAAATGACAAAAGAGGCCCAAAAAGCCAGTGAGGAGAATACCTTAAAAAGGCAAATTTGCCAGATGGAAGAGGAATTTCAAGAACTCACTGAAGAGAATAACTCCTTCAAAATTAGATTGAAGCAATTGGAAGCTAATGACTTTATGAGAGGTCAAGGTGCTACAAAACAGATCCAAACAAAAGGGGGGAATGGAGGGCAATGTGAAATGTGTCATTAGAAAAACCACTGACTTGGAGAATGGATTGAGTAGAGATAAGTAAGTTATTGGACTACCTGGAAGCCATGATCAAAAGAGAAGTCTAGACACCATCCTTCAAGAAATTATCAAGCAAAATTGCTCTAATGTTCTAGAACCAGAGGGCAGGATAGAGATTGAAGGAGTTCACTGATTGCCTCTTGAAAAAGATCCCAAAAAGAAAACTCCTAGGAATATTATAGTCAAATTCCATAGTTCTCAGGTCAAGGAGAAAATACTGCAGTCAGGAAGAAACAATTGGAGTATTGTGGAAATACAATCAGGATAACACAAGACCTAGCAGCTTCTGCATTAAGGGATCAGAGGGCTTAGAATATGATATTCCAGAGGTCAAAGGAGCTAGGACTAAAACCAAGAATCACCTACCCAGCAAAACTGAGTATAACGTTTCAGGGGAAATATGGTCATTCAATGAAATAGAGGATTTTCAAGCATTTCTTGATGAATAAACCAGAACTGAACAGAAAATTTGACTTTCAACTACAAGAAGCAAGAAAAGCATGAGAAGGTAAACAGGAAAAAGAAATCATAAGGAACTTATTAAAGTTGAACTATTTACATTCCTACAAGGAAAAACAATAATTGTAATTCCTAAGACTTTTCTCAGTATAAGGATGGTTGAAGGGAATATATATGTATAATGTATGTGTGTGTATACATATATGTATAGGAGGGTGTATGTGTATGTAAATATATGTGACTGTGGGCATATTATACATAGACAGAGGGCACAGGATGAGTTGAATATGAAGGGATGATATCTAAAAAATAAAATTAAGAGGTAAGAGAGGAATTTATTAGGAGAAGGAGAAAGGGAGAGATAGATCAGGGTAAATTATCTCATAAAACAGGCAAGAGAAAACTGTTACAATGGAGGGGAAGAACAGGAAGGTGAAAGGGAATGGGACAACCTTACTGTCATTGAGTTTGGCTTAAGGAGGGAATAACATACACACTCAATTGGGTATTTTACCCTACAGGAAAATAGGGGGGATGTGAATGAGAGGGGGGTGAGGGAGGGGAGGGCAGATTGGGGGAAAGGGTAGTTAGAAGCAAACATTTTTGAAAAGGGATAGGGTCAAAGGAGAAAATAGAATAAGTGGGGGCAGGATAGGATGGAGGGAAATATAGTTAGTCTTTCACAATATAACTACTATGGAAATGTTTTATGTAACTACACATGTACAACCTATATTGAATTGCTTATCTTCCCAGTGTAGGTGCGGGTGGAGGGAAGAAGGGAAAAAATCTGGAACCCAAAGTTTTAAAAACAAATGTTTAAAAAATTGTTTTTTTACAGGCAACTGGGAAATAAGATATACAGGCACTGGGGTATAGAAATCCATCTTGCCCTACTAGAAAGGTGGGGGGGATGGGTGAGGATATAAGAGAGAACAGATTGGGGGAAGGGGTATTCAGTAGGCTTGCTATTTTGAGATGGAGGGTAGGGGAAAGACGGGTCATCTCAATTCTCTTTCTGTCTGACAAAGCAACACAAACCAACAGACAAAACTTCTGTCTGAGAAATCAAACACAAATTGGCAGTAAAGTCCCAGGACTTCTGTAAATAGCAGTAAAGAGCTCTTTCAGGGCTTCTGTAAACCATAGTAAAGTCCTCTTTCGGGGCTTCTGGATCAGCAGTAAAGTTCTCTTTTAGGATTTCTGTCTAAAACAGCAGACAAGGCTTTTGTTTGACAGACCCACAGACAGAGTGCTACAAAGTGCTGAAATCACAAGCGTGCTTGCTCTCACTTCTGCTTGGTCCCAGCTCGTGTTCAAGCTTTTATCTGCTCTGCTCTTTCCTGTTCCACCCTTCCTGTTCTGCCCTTCTTGTTCCACTCTTTCAGCAAGTTCCTCCCACCATGGACTCCATGTGATGATATTAGGCCTATTAAGAGCAGGGAAGGTCTCCAAACTCCCTTAGGCCTATTAAGGGCAACACAATGTATACAGTTTCCAACAAAGACTTGGTATAATCACAGGTGAGGCTCAAAGACAATAGCTGAAACAAGGTGCAAAGGACCACTTTGCTTGCCATTACAGGTGTCCCAAAAGTCTTAGTTTAAACATCATTAAGACTTTGGGATACCCTATATATTCCATTACATTTGAATATCATAATTTGCTCGGCCATTCCCCATTTATTGGGTACATATTTAGTTATTATATTTTGTTCTTCATTGTTGTTTTTTGGGATAACTATGTGCAAATGGGTATTTTCTTGTCAATAACCTTCTGGAGGAACAGTCCCAGCAGTGGGATCTCTGATTCAAAGTACCTGAACACCTTAGTTACTTTTCTTGAACAATTTCAAATTACCTTCCAGCTCTAAATCAATGATTAATCTATGTGTTCAAGCTCTACCTTTAGTTGGGTGATTATGGGCAAGTCACTTAACCTTTTACTTCTCTATGGTAAGAGGTGTCATAATGCCTACCCAGTAAAACCAAAATCAGATTAAAATGTAATTGAGTAATATTTAACAAAATAAATTAAAAATGCAATAAAACATAGATAATATTCCATTTTGAAACTAAGTCAATAAGTAGCCCACAGAATTACTCATGTAAAGACCCAATTTCTACTAGAGTTTGACACCACCACTCTTCAGTCTTTAAGTTGTAGAGAAATTTTAAGAGGGAACTTCCTCACTCAAGAATTTCCTGTACTGACTACAACTGTCCTGTGAGAAATGGCAAGCTGGTTGATTTTAGAAAGACATGGACTAGGAGTGGGGGTGGAGTCAAGATGGAAGAGTAGAAACAGGACTTCTGCAGGACTCTGGTTTCCACCGTCCCCAATTCATGTAAAAGGGGACTCTGAACAAACTTTGGAGCTGCAGAACCCACAAAATGACACAGAGAAGCTAACCTCCTGTTGAGGACAGCCTGGCAGGAATTGGCCAGCGAAGCGCTCTGGGAGCCAAGCCCAGCCCCTCACCAAGGTTTTAGCCCCAGGGCAGGCCTGACCAACCTCTGTCTGGAAGGACTCCAGATCACCAGAAGCTGTGGCCATTTCCAGACTTACCAACACATAGATGCAAAGGACAAAGTGAGAGGTCAGTGCAGTGTGGACTTTGGGATACAGTAGTTGGGAGTGTGTTGGCCTCTTCCCACAAGCTGAGAAGCCACTGAGGAGCCACAGTTGTGCAGCCCTCACCAAGTAGCAGCTTCAGCTCCTGGCCTGCAGAGTGTAGGGGGCCAAGTGACCAGTCTGAGGGGTAATCACTATTGCTTTAACCTGCTTGGATCTGGATTGCGGTCTAGGGTGGAGGTCCTAGCATGTGTGACCAGCTTGCCAGAGTGTGTGGAAGCTTTAGAGAGGGCACCCAACTAATACCTCCAGCAGCTGAGAAAACCCCAGCCTTTGGTATGAAGCTCCCCTGTTTGGTAGCAGAGTCCTACTGTGGCAAAAAGCCCAAAAGTCAAGTAATTGAGTGACAAAATGAGCAGGCAAACGAAGCAAACCAAGCAAAGCAATCCAACATCACACTCCTGTTTTGGGGACAAAAAGGATCAAAGCATGGAACAGGAGGAAGACAGTGAAGTCAGAACTCCTGCACCAAAAGCTTCCAAGAAAAATACAAGCTTGTTACAGGCCAAAAAGGACCTTAAGAAGCAAATAAGAGAAGTGGAGGAAAAATTGGGAAGAGAAATGAGAACAATGCAAGAAAATTATGAAATGAGAGTCAACAGTCTGACTGGGGAAAATAATACCTTAAAAAATAGACTAACTCAAATGGCAAAAGAGGCTCAGAAAGGTAATGAGGAGAAGAATGCTTTAAAAAGCCAAATTTGCCAGATGGAAAAAAAGAATCTCAAAAGCTCACTGAAGAGAATCATTGCTTCAGAATTAGATTGGAGCAAATGGAAGCTAGTGACTTTATGAGAAATCAAGATGCTGTTAAACAGATCTACACAAATGAAAGAATAGAAGGCAATGTGAAATATCTCATTGGAAAAATGACTGACCTGGAAAATAGATCCAGGAGAGATAATTTAAAATTTATTGGACTATCTGAAAGTCATGATCAAAGAAAGAACCTAGAAATCATCCTCCAAGAAATTCTCAAGGAAAACTGCCCTGATGTTTTAGAACCAGAGAGCAAAATAGAGGTCTAAAGAATCCACCGATTACCCCCTGAAAAAGACCCCAAAAAGAAAACTGTTAAGAATACGATAGCCAGGTACTGAAATTCCCAGATCAAGGAGAGAATATTACAAGCAGCCAGGAAGAAACAATTTGAATACTGTGGAAACACAATCAGGATAACACAGGATCTGGCAGCTTCTACACTGAGGGATCAAAGGGCTTGGAATATGATATTCCAGAGGGCAAAGGAGCTGGGATTAAAACCAAGAATCACCTACCCAGAAAAACTGAGTATCATGTTCCAGGGGAAAATATGGCTATTCAGTCGAATAGAGAACTTTCAAGCATTCTTGATGAAAAAAACAGAGTTGAATAGAAAATTTGACATTCAGGTACAAGAAGCAAGAGAAGCATGAGAAGGTAAACAGGGAAAAGAAATCATAAGGAACTTATCAAAGTTGAAATATTTACATTTCTACATGGATAATTGTAATTGATGAAACTTTTCTTGGTATGAAAATAGTTGAAGGGAATAGAAATATATATATATATATACATATATATATATATGTCTATATAGGAGGGTACAAGGGCATATGAATACATATGTGAATATGTTTATATATGTTTACAGGTATACATAGATAGAAGGCACAGGACCAATTTAATAGGAAGGGATGATACTTAAAAGGTGACATTAAGAGGTGAAAGAGAAATATAAGAAGAGGAGATGGGGAGAGACAGAATGGGGTAAATTATCTCATACAGAAGAGGCAAGGGAAAATGGTTACAATGGAGGGGAAGAACAGGAAGGCAAAAAGGCAAAACCTTATTCTCATTGAATTTGGCGCAGGGAGGGAATGACATACACACTAAATAGGGTATCTCACCCTACAAAAGAGTAGGGGGGAAGGAAATGAGAGGGGGGATGATGGAAGGGAGGGCAGGCTGGGGGAGAGGGAAATTGGAAGCACCCACTTTTGAAAAGGGATAGGATCAAAGTAGAGAATAGAACAAGTGGGAGGTGGGATAGGAGGGAGGGAAATATAGTCAGTCTTTTACAATATATCTACTATATAGCTACACATGTATAACCTATACTGAACTGCTTATCTTCCCAGTAAAGGTGGGTGACAAGGGAGGAAGGGAATGAATTTGGAATTCAAAGTTTTAAAATCAAATGTTTAAAAATATATAAATACAATCATTAGTACTATTTTACATGTAATTGGGAAATAGGATATACAGGCATTGGGGCATAGAGATCCACCATACCCTACTGGAAAACTCAAAGGGGGTATGGGAGAAGATATGGGAGAGAGCAGATTAGAGGAGGGGATATCCTATGGGACTGCTATTTTGGGGTGGTGGGTAGAGGAAAGGGGAAAAAATTTGTAACTCAAAATTTGGCAGAAATGAATGATGTAAACCAGGAGTTAAAGCATTTGAAAAAACAAAAAGAAAGACATGGAAAGACTTGTATGTAATCATGAAGAGTGAAATAAGCAGAACCAAAGATATGACATTCTCTTGGCAATATTGTTTGAAGAATCACTGTGAACAATTAAGTTGTTCTGAGTATTATAAATACTCAAATCAACTATAAAGAACCTATGAAGGAAGATAGCTTTCACCTCCAGAGAAAGAACTGATAAACAGATGTATGCATGGTATGGTTATATGTGTGTATTTGTGTGTGTGTGTGTGTGTGTGTGTGTGTATGTGAAATGGCAGCCTTCTCAAGTGTGGCATGGTGGGAGGAAGGTAATAATTTGTAACTGCCAACCTGAAAGTTTGGTTGAAAGAGCCAAACAGGCCAGGTGAGTATAAATTCATATTGTTTATTCCATTAAAGCTAGCAGATAAATGCTGCACAGAGCCAAAACATTAGTTCTGTCTGATAAAAAGAATAATCAGCCTTAAATGTATTTCAGGACAATCCCAGGATGTCTGTGTCCCTCAGATTTATGGTCTCCATATGTATTTAACTATATCATGAGAAAGGAAATTTCTTAGTTGAATAAGTTGTAAATACAAATTGACAAGGCAGTTGACAAAGTAGTGTCAGTTGGAAATTACAATCCCAGGATAGCATATGCCCATATGATACCAAGACAAAAGAAGTCCCACTATCCTTGTTGCAGGCATCCTTTCACAAACAGGAAGAATGCTTCTCCTCAGCCTTTCTTTGAAGCTGCTGACACAGGAAAGGGCATTTTTAGAGTAAAGCAAAGCAGTCTGATTGATTAGTTCAGGCTTTGGCCCTTATTGGGGTTCAAATGATCTGATATGATTATCAGAACTTAAAATGTAACCAAAAAAGAAATTAAATTATACAAAAAGGAAGCCTTGCCAAGAAAAAAAAGAGCTCCCTGAACCAATAAAATAAGATCCAGTCCTCCACCCCTAACTTTATTCTACCAGAAACTATATGGGATGGGAGATTCTAAAGTGAGTCTCAATGTTAAAGCCATACCTGGAATTAACTAAAAACAAAGTAAACTCCTGTATTACTCACACTGTGATAGAGTTGGAAGGATTACTAGTTTTAGATTGAGGAGAGATGGGTTTTAACCCCAGCTTTGCTAAATCCCCTCTGAGTCTCAGTTTCTTCATCTGTAAAATGGGAGGCAGGGAGAGGTTGGATTAGATGATCTCTCTGAGGTTCTCCTCTACTTAAAGACCATAATTTAGCAACAAGTTTTCTCAAATTTGTCTCTTGTGGCAGTAGGCCACTTGTAGTAAATATTTGAGGTGATATTTGTTTGTAAAATCCAACAGCCAGTCTTATTTTTGTCATTAGCAAAGAACAACTGACAATAATTTTATTTTCTTCAAGCAAGCATTTTCCACTGTTTTATTATAAAAATCTACATTTCATTTGTTACAACTCAGTTTATTGTAATAATAATAAAAAAGGGCATTTATACAAGGTGTCTGCTTTTATATGGTTTACAAGTAAAGCATTTATTTTACAAAAAAAGTGTGTGTGTGTATGTGTGTATAAAACAGTGAACAGGTGGATAAGGGCTGACCAAATGTTGGTCATTACGTTATAAATACATCCTTGCACAGCACCATTGTACCAAAGGTGATGAACAATAAATACCAGCTGACATTAAGACAATGACAAAGATTAAATTTCAAGAAAAATAAATAAAACAAAACAAAATAAGATAAACATCTGAAAGCAGCACCAAATCCTTCATTTGCAAACAAGGATAGTCTTCTTTATAAAATATATTTATATTTTCCCTAATAACCCAAACAATTTAACTATGTTACAATGGATTTAAGAATTAGCCTTCATTGTTTTGTTTTCAAATATGTACTTCTTATTAGGGGTGAGGTTTGACTGTATAAGAGAAAGAAATACTGAAAGGCACTCAATCTGTCTTTTCACATTCAGTAACTGTAGAGTATCTCTAGACCACACTTGTCTTCTCCCATTAGGAGATGCATGACTGCCTATTGGTTCATTACTCTACCCCACTGCCTTTGCTTGTGAGACTAGATCTTTACCCCCAAGGTGCTTAGAACAGTGACTCATTTTAACCTGGAGCTAAATGGTCCAGCTCTATCTCTGTCTCTGATTTTGTCTGTCTGTTTCTGCCTTTCCTAAGGCTTTATAAAAATTATTTATAATCAAACTATAAGGTTTTTTCAATCAGTTCAGCCCTCAAGCTAAGATAATATTCTGGCTATCTGGATGAAGGTCCAATCTCCTGACTTGTTCGAACTGTATCCTCCATTTTCTCCCTGTTCTCCCTCCCGTTCTGCAGTTACCATGCAAGCATGCATCACAAAGAAGCAATGACTGATAATGGTTTTTAACGTGAAGTTAAAAAGCAGAAGATAAAACAGCTTAAAGAAATAACAAAAAATCATTTGCAAGTACCAGCAAGCATAAGTACTAGGTAGGGAATTAAAACTAATGCCCTTTTGTTGATTCCCATGGAACTACCAATGCTGTTAGTCCACTCCAGCCATCTCAACAGATGCCTTTTTTTTTCTCTCAAGTGGAATCTGATCATTGGATCCAGTTACCCTTAGTGTTTAAATTTTGAACTTGTAGCACAAAGTACTTGTCAGCATTTTCTCTTCCTTAGTTTTAATCATGCTGCTGGTGCTAGTAAAATTATTCTGCAGAACTCTGATGGAATAAGCTAGGATCCACTAAGATTGGTGTCTGTGCCCACTTTTCTACAAGTTGTAAGAGTTTTGCATCTCATCACTCACCCACCCAAACTCGCTCCCCTGTTCGTAAGGCTGGCAAAACCAAAATAATAGCTCTACCTATAGTGAATTAGTATGTCCGTCAAACATGGAATTTTCCCATTTTTAATTTTATAGGAGTTATATCTGATCACTAATTTGCATTTCTTCTTCTGAAAACAGTTCACTCCCTTTGACCATTTGCCTAATGGGGGAAAAAAGCTTTTGATTTTAAATGACTATTCCTCAGATTTCAGACATCAGGTTTTTGTGAAAATATTCAAGTAATGTTTTCCCAATTTTTACCTTTTTCTTATTCTGGTTGATCAATTTAATTTATGCAAGAACATTTAAATTTTACATAATCAAGATGGCCTATTTTGTTTTTCATAATCTTTGTCTTCATCATTAAAACTCCATTATACTCTAATTTTTCATGGTGAGACTTAAAAAAAATCTTTGGAGAAGGGGTTCTCAACCTTTTTGTGACATGGATCCCTCTGGCAATCTGGTAAATGCCTGTGGGAATTCTCAGGATAATGTTCTTAAATGCAGAGAATATAAGAAATAAGATTACAAAGGATACCAATTACAATGAAATAAAGGTGTAACGTTTTTCCCCATCCAAATTCAGACTCCCAAAGCTATCCATATATCATCTCAGGTTAAGAACCCCAACATTAGCTCATTTTTCCTGTTGGAATCCGTCTGCCTTTCTTTTCAAAGGCTCTGTCAAACTTGTATAACTCGTTCTTTGATTTATTTTTATTCAGAAGGTAGAATTATATGGTAGAATGGGAGGAGTCAGCATGGAACCTATAATGTAATTGGTGTAATTATTCATTTTTAAAAAGCACCTCTTTGCAATACCAGTTGTTTTTCAACTACCTTGTCTAATAATTTGCTGGTGAATACCAAACTACTCCAAGCACAAGATCTTTTTTGGCTGTATTCAGTAGAGTCCAATGGTTCCTTATTTTTTTGTCTAGTAGCTGAGATCATATTGTTGTTTTCTCTCTCAAGTATTAACAAGGTTTCGGCCTCAATAGAAACTTCCGGGTCAGTTTGGGTATCTTGTCTACTTTCCCACTATTCTATTCCATGCCAGGAAATTAGCTTTGCAACTTGTTGTAATGGTAATGGTAATCTGAAGATCTTCCCTGCTCCTTAATTAGCCTGAAGATAATTTGAAGGTCTTCCCTGTCCCTTACTAGGCTGAATGTGTCACATGGAGCCTGTGGTGGGAGGAGTTTGCTGAAGGGGTGGATCAAGAATGGTGGAGCAGAACTGAGAGGAAATTGGTAGTGAGAGTAGTTAGTGCAGAGGGAGAGAGGGGACACAGGAAAAGAGACACACTTGTGAGTGAATGTTTGTCTGTGGGAAGGCCTGAGCAGGGGGAAGGCTTTGGGATGGTGTCGCTTCCTGCAGTGATAAGATTAACTTCATGTTGCTGTGATGGATTCAGTTTTTTGGTGTTGGGATTTGGCTTTCTGGTGTCTGAATAAATGTTTTGCTTCTGTCTTTTATATGAAGAATCTGTTATATTTTGTGATTCAGAACTATGCTGGCATTTTCATAGTCACCATGGGTGCTGTGAATATTGCCTTGGTGGTACACTTGTGATATAGCATTGCATTATGAGGGAGCAAGGCATGTGGTTAGTTGGCTGATCCTGGACCCAGAAAGACTTGGGATTGTAGGCACTTATTATTCAGCCTTGGACAAGTGAAATCACCTCTTTGTGCCTTGTTTTCATCTGTAAAATGGGGGTGGAGGAAGAGATTTTATGTTCTTCTAGGATCCCTTCTACCTCTAAATCTATGATTTTATGATGCATCTGTGTTCAGAGGAATTTTTAGAGAGTATTTCCTCATATCAATAAAATCAGATCAAGTCCTCCACCCCCAACTTTATTCTACCAGAAACTATGGAAGATTCTAAAGTGGAGACCAGTGTTGAAGTCATCTAATTTTCCCTGGAGCTAACTGAAAACAAAATAAAATCCTTTAATACTCAGACTGTGATGGAAAATAGGAAGCATCACTAGGTTTAGATTGAGGGGGAATGTGTTTTACCCCTAGCTCTGCTACTTCCCCTAAGTCTCCGTTCCTTCATCTGTAAAATGGTGTTGGGGCAGGGAAATGTGTGGAGGTATGGATTAGATTATCTCTCTGAGGTTCTCCTCTACTTAAAGATCATATCTAAGCAACAAGTTTACCCAAACTTGTCTCTTGTGGCAGTAGTAAATAATTAAGGCAATATTTGTTTGTAAAACCCATTATCCAGTCTTATTTTGGTCATTAGCAAAGCACAACTGACAAGCTTTATTTTCTTACTTCAAGCAAATATTTTTCCACTCTGTTTTATTATAAAAATCAACATTTCATTTGTTACAACTCAGCTTATTGTAATAATCAAAAAGGGCATTTATACAAGGTATCTGTTTTTATACAGTTTACAAGTAAAGCATTTATTTTACAAAAAAAAAAGGGAGGGGTGTATGTGCGTGTGTGTGCATAAGTGTGAGAGAGTGTGTGTGTGTGTGTGTGTGTGTGTGTGCAAGTAATAGTGAACAGGTGGATAAGGGCTGACCAAATGTTGGTCATTATATTATAAATACATCCTTGCAAAGCACCATCGTACCAAAGTCGATGAACAAGAAATACCAGCTGACTTTAAGACAATGACAAAGATTAAAGCTCAAGAAAAATGAAAAAACAAAACAAAAACACAAAGGATAAACATCTGAAAGCAGCACCAAATCCTTCATTTGCGAACAAGGCTAGTCCAGCTTAAGCTTCTTGGTATCCTCTTTATAAAATATATTTATATTTTCCCTAATAACCCAAACAATTTAATTATGTTACAATGGATTTAAGAATCAGCCTTCATTGTTTTATTGTTTTCAAAATGTGCTTCTTATTAGGATACCAGAATTAAATTTTTATTTTTTAAATCACAACCTTTGGACTAAAATGAAGCATGGACAGTTAAGCAAATGTGCACTGTCTAATTCTTTGGTGTCATCATAAAATAATTATGCTGTGAAAATATCAAGAATATAATCTACTTAAGTCAACAATTAGCTCTGGGCACCTGACAAAACTTTGACGCAAAAGGAAATTATTTATTACCTAATAGAAGGTTGGCCTAATTTTGTACTTATTTGATCATTTGCTCCCATGACAAATGAATAATAGAATAAGAACCATTTATTTTGTTTCAGACATCTAGAGCAATCATTAATTTCAAGTTACTTGGCTTAACATTGACATCCTCAGCTTCCCTCCAGTTCTAAACCTACTATATTTATGATTCAAGGCTAATGTCTCTAGAATGTTATTTAGCTAAATGTGGTTACCTATTAATTCATTAAGCTTTTAGTCAAACATCAATTTACAAAACTATCATTTTGTGCTTATTTCAAATGAAAATGACAAATCTTTTATAAACACTATCACAGAAGTCACTAATGGGATACATTTAGTGTTATTCCTTCCAGGAGCAATGAACAGTATATTAGTGAACATAAGGAAGACTAGGGTCACTTCGGGGTTAGAAGTTTGGAAAGAAATATAGGTTTCTTCCCAAGAATAAGAAGTTTTACAACCCCTTGACTCTAAATTCCCTGAGGGTATCTATACCTCAAATGCCTAATACAGGCACTTTTTGAATCCTCATATAATTATTGCCTGGTTTTATTAGCTCTGTGCTCCATTCAAGTGTATTGTTTTTGCTTACTTACAAGGCCATAAGGACTAAAAAGGCCCTAGTAAAGTCATTATAGTAAGGCCAATTGAAAGACCTTCCAATTTGGGAAGGTTGTCTTAAAATGTATGGAAATCTCAAATTCTTTAACATCAGATCTGTGCTTTGACAATTGATACTTTGTAACCATTTTTAACAAGTTAGTGGCATCTGTGAGAGTCAGTATTTCTTAGGGTAAGCCTCCAGTGCCATGAAAACCACACAAAGACTCAGAAGTTTCATTAGCAGGCAGAATAAATGCTAAAAATTGACACTGTTTTTTCAACTTTTCACAAAAATTACAATGCAAACAGAAAAATGTCACAAAAGTCACATAGTAGAAAGTGCACTGGATTTTGAGCCAGAAGACCTGGCTTTTGATTTACTATGTCTCTTTTGGCAAGTCACTTAAAGCCTCTACATTTGTTTACTCATTTGTAAAATGCCTACTTCAAAGGGACAGCTGTGTGAGAAAAGCACTTTGTTAATAATAAAGTGCTATAAAAATGTAAGAATCCAGAATCCAACATCGATAATGGTCATATTATGTTTTAGGCACTATGACTGGTTTTAGCTACAACTTAATTCTCCAACCTTGGGATTTTGTAAAATGGTGAATAAAGTCAAACTTAAACCGTCTTAAAATTTTTTCTCCCAACCATCCTCCAGTCTTTATAAACTGGTCCAAATGTCATTTCCCTGTGCAGAAAACTCTGCATATCCAGGGTATAGCAATGGCTTCCTGTTCACACAAGGTAGGGACAGAGACCAGACTTGTGATTTCACTGATGCAGGGAATGGCTGGGTAAGGAAACTCCCTTCACCAATGCAGGTCAGCAACTTTCTCAGCAAGTTAGTTTCAGAGTTGTCTCTAGTATTGAGAGGTTAAATGACCTGCACAGGGTGATACAGCCACCTTGTGTCAGAGGTGAAACTTGAACCTAAGTCTGCTCAGCTCCGAGCCCAGCTCTCCATTCACTACAATCTTGACTGCCTTTTTGCACACAAGCTGTGTTATATAAATTGTATTATCAAAGAATCATATACTTTAAAAGGCACCTTAGAAGTCACTGAAATAAAAACCCTGGTCTACTGATTCCCAGTCCAGTGCTATTTCCAACACATTATGCTACTATCCAACACACAGGATAAGGCATACTTTATGATGCGAATAAAAAAAAAACCCAACAACACAAAATATTTTAATAATATTCTTAATGCAAAATAAAATGAATTTCATTCATGTTCTACCTAGAAATCTTACTTCAAAATGTAAAACTTGATTCAAAATGAAACAAACCCTTCTCAGATTTAGCAAATTTGACTTCTCATGTGTCCATCTCTTTCTTTCCAACTAACTCTCCATTCGTCATTCATGGTCAAATAAATGTTCAGTAACTGATGTGCAGTTCACTTAGGCTTAACTGTCCAACTAGGCTGAAAGCCAAAAATACTTACACAAATTTACCTATACTGCCCTACCCAAAAAATAGTTCGAGAAACTTTTAAGGAAGAAAGAGGATACTGAAACTAAGCTGAATCACCTTCAAATGATTTTCCAATAAAAATTGGCACACAAATTAGTATTTTGCAAGAAGAGACCATTGCCATCGCAGTACAAATACCTGAACAGAGCTCTAACAAGGCAATAGTCTTCTTAGTTCATATAGTGCAAATGCCCACACAGGAACCCCACATGGTAAAGCTGCATATTAAAAAAATGTAAACATGTAGAATTCTCAAATTCTGATTGACACCCAGCTATTGACCACCTTATTCTTTTCATAAGGAACATGTTCCCCTTGTATATCACACAATAAACCTTCAATGACCAGCCTACCTTAAGATAATTGCTTTTTACATTGCTAAGGGTCATCATCTGCCTGAATATACTGTAAGACAACTGAGAGACTATCATTTATACAAAATATAGTATTGAGACCTGTTCTTTGCTTTCAATAATCTGAGGATGATTTAGAAATAACAGATTTTTATTATCTAATTACCTAGGTATTTTCAATTACTTAAAAAAGTTACTTCACTCCTGCTAAAAATATTGAACAGCTTACATTGTTTTCTCTTGGGTACTGGAACCCAGAGGGATTTGAACCATGCTTTCACAGTAGAAAAATTAGATAGTCTTAAAACTTTATAAGTTTAAATGAAAACATGCTATTTTAAGTCTGTTAATTTTTAGCAGGAAGGAACAGGAAATGTGTAAGGCGGCAGTGCTGAAATTATATCATATCTTGTCCCTGATGACTTAAAGATGCAGCAGTCTCACTATCTTGGCAGACTGAATATAAGGGATTTTTCTTTTTCCCTTCCACCTCAGTTCTGGCAGCTAAAGAGTCAACAAATAACTCATCTTCCCATTCAGTCCAAACAGATTTCTTGTTTAAATGACTAAACAACAACCATTTCAATCAAAACAGGTTTGGAGAGAACATATTTTAAAAATAAACATGAAGAGAATTAAGAATAATTTGGTTAAGGATAATCTGGAAAAAACAACAATAACCCTAATATTCACAGTGGAAAACACTAAAACTCATGCCACACAAGGAGAGGTATGTAAAAGTCATGCTGAGAAAACTGGCTTACTGAACATGAAAGAATAGAGTTAATATATAGATGATAAAACCCTTCCAATGAGTTCATTATTTTAATAGATTGTCTCCAATAGATTTAAATGCTTTGTATTCAGAAAATATATATTTATATAAAGTGATTTATATTGTGATATACACTGAAAGTACTGCAAGGATATATGACTAATTTACAATAGACTAAATTTATAATTCATAAACACTGTCTATATCATATGTCATAGAAAATATTGACATATCTGTGAGCATTGAAGGAAAGTTATCTTGGGAAAGGAAATGGATAATAAAATGTTTAACTTGTGAACATTATGCAGAATAAAGAGTCAAGTTGGAGAACTGAGCCTACTGGGAAATAGAAACAACTACAAAACATTCCAATCAGAAAACTCCTCTATAATTCATTGGAAAAAAACTTAAAAAAAAATCATGGTGCCTTGGCTAAAGTATCCATAGGATTGACTATTCTGGAAAGAAGGTAGGGCAGATGGCCTAAGGAGAATGTTAGTTTCAAACAAAGGTGGAGTTCCAGGGTAGAGGTGTGTGTGTGTGTGTGTGTGTATGTATGTGTGTGTGTGTGTGTGTGGGCATTTGCATGTGTGTGTGCACACGTGTGTGTGTGATAAATGAACACACACACACACAACTCTGTGACATGATACTGGACAAATGATGTACTCTTCCCAAAAGAAACCATCACAGAACGGACTATTTTAAAAGTATATATATATTTTCATTGCTAAATTCACTGTATTTCCTACAGAAAACAAAGTCCTTTGTTAGTAATTTTTCCTTCTCCTACCTCATATTTAAACTTTAGCGGCTGACCCTCCATAGTTAACATGAAAGATAATTAGCAACTTCAAAATACCTATGGTTTGCTGCTCTGAGATGGTCATGGACCTTTTTTTTTCTTTTTGGTATCAACAAAGCCCACATCTTACTAGACAGTGATTCATCTTTGTCTTTCTGTTTCCTATGTATATTCACAGTCACTTCCCTGGGTTTAAGGCATGTTTTGTGTGTTCAGTTTGTAAAAATAAAAATTTTTAGTACAAATTTATTTTATACAAATTTTTTTTATGGCACAAGCAGCAACTTTGCTGTTAAGAAAATATATAAATATCCTTTTCTTCTGTACAAATATCTCCAGTATTCCCCACCCCATTTAAAACTCTTATCTGTACATGGTCTGCCTCACCTTTCTCTGCTAGCTCCCTCCCCCCCTCCAGATCTCAACCAATTTGTATTTACACTTTACACTGGAGGCAGTCAGAGGAGGGGGGGGCCCTCCTCAGGAGGAGTCTGTACAGGGGGACGGTGGAGGTGGGTACAGGTGATGAGAGTAGCTCCTCTCTGTGTAAGGGGAAGGGGGGCAACTTTCATAGTTTTCTTCGGCTGACAGGTACTGGCTTCGTGGAGTAGGAGGTGGGGGCACAGGCTCAGAGTCATAGTTTAAGTCACTGGTATAGCCCTTGGCTGCTGCTGTTGTAGTTATTCTCCGGCTCGGAGCGTAATCGCTGTCACAGACATCGGTGCTGCATGGGGTGGTGGGTGGTGCAAAGTGGCGGTAACTGTACGGTCTATAGCTAGAAGGAAGAAAGAAAAAGGATGGTTTCCACTGCACAGGAAGTGATGGTCTTTTATCACAAATGGCATTAGAAATACTTCGCTATGGAAGGAAAAACTCATGCAGGAAAAGGCTTGAAAGAGCATTATTCTAATCATGCACATCAGCTCAGGCCTCTTGGGGAGGGAAAAAGATGGCAGAAACCATGGAGGAAAAAAAGGCAAATGGTATGTATGTGGGTGTGCTTACACATCAAAAAAGGGCATAAACCATCCCCCTTATCAGCAGGCAGGGACTGCTTATAAAGGAAAAAAGAAGACCTTGGAAACACACTGGCTAATGGCCATCCTGGCTGTGAAGCACCCAAGTTGTGCCATGAATAGTCCTACACTTGGAGTAAGACACTAAGTTCAAATCCTACCTCAGACACTTGCTAGCTATGTGATCCTAGGCAAGCTGCTTAACCTCTTCCTGCCTCACAGTGATCTTCATCTGCAAAATGGAGACAATAATGGAGCATTTTCCATAGGATTTTCATGAAGATAAAATGAGATAATATTTGTAAAGCACTTTGTCAACCTTAAAGTGCTATATAAATGCTAGTTGTTGCTATTGTCATTGTTATTATATGCTTTTTTTTTTATTTTTGGAGGGGAAGGTAGGGCAGTTGGGATAAAGTGACTTGCCCAAGGTCACACAGCTAGTTTTTGTGTTAAGTGTCTGAGGCTGGATTTGAACTCAGGTCCCCCTGACTCCAGGGCTGGTGCTCTATTCACTGTACCACCTAGCCACCCCCTATTGTTATCATATGAAAGAGAAGAGATTGTTGAGGTTTTTTTAAACACAGAAACTCCTTTGAGTATGTACAAGAAAAATTTGATTATCTATACTGGAGCAGTTAAAAGAATCATTCACTGTCATCTTGGGCTTTTGCTTTTTGCCACCCAACTCTTAACAATTATTCATCTTATACTTCATGAGATATGAAAACTAGAAGGGAACTTAAAAATCATTTAGCCCATTTTAGAGACGAAGGTACTGAGGGGGGTCAGAGGAGATTCAATGATTTGTTCAAGATCACATAGCTAGTTAGTGGCAGAGCCAGGACTAGAAACTAAATCTTCTAACTCCTATACTCAGTGATACGGCTAAGTGAAGACCAAGCTACTGGGAGGAAAGTGAGCTTGCTAGCAAAAATGGAGACTGAGCTGGTTCAACAGCTACTTCCTTTATCTTCCTTGCTCTCATTTTCCTGAACAAACCGTAACTCTTTTTTCATAACAATTCCAATCAAAGTATTCTACATAATACAATTTCTGTGGAATGAAGGCCAATGAAAGTGAAAGTGCATGTATGGCATGTGGAGGCAGAGGAGAGCAACAGGAGTTATGAAGGTGAAAAAAGGGGAGGCACAAGAACAAAATAAAAAACTGATGTCATCACTCTTGAGTGACTTTGGTCAGCTCTATCCTTCAAGGATCCTAACCATTCAATTTCCTTTAGGGTTTGCCTCAGAAGAAACTGTAGCAAAAAGATGGAAAACCCACAAGTCACACAGCCTGTTGGGCAGGCTCTGCAAGCTCCCGACTCTCAGTGCTGCTGTCCTATCACAGACCTCCCTGGTGCTAGCGATGCAGAGGAAAAGCACAGTATATTAAAAGAAGACGAATCTGCTACATCAGCGCCACACAGAGAAGCTACACCTGCTCTTGGCCCTGTGACCATTACCTATTTCTTATCACTTCTAGTCCCAAAGTAGGAGGCATTTTCTTCTACATAAATACCTTGACTTGTGCTAAGAACTCATGATGGTGGAAGGAAGAGGCTAAGTGTGAGGGTAGAAAAGAACTACATTACCTGTAAGATCTATGAGTAGAAGGACTATTTGAAGAATAGCCAAATTCCATGGTGTAATGTGAACGTTCTGTGGCTGGGGATGGCGGAGGGTTCAAAATCTTAAGGAAACATGATATAAATAATTAAACAGAATCACTCTAACATAGAAAAGGATAACTGGGTTCCCCCCCCCGCCACTTTCTGTCTCCTAAACACATACTCCATTCTATATAATGTACTCTTTAAAAAAAATCACGGACAACATGTGAATTCTATAGTCAACATATAAATTTCATTTAAGATGACAGAATTTTAATACAGATAATGAGACAAAAACATAATTTGTAAGATGTTTATCCAAATCGTTCTAAGAAAAGTTATAACTATTTAGGGTAGAACTACTGACATTAGAAGAGATCCTCAAAGAGGGAAATTTCTGATAGCGCTTCCCCTTATTTGACCAGTATCATGGAATGAATACCTTCAAGTCTCCTTAGAGGTCAACCCAGGACCCTTAAATGATAATAATTTTACTTGAAATTTGCAATAATACTTTTATTCAGTAACCCTTAGGCACCCTGCCCAGGTTCTTACAGACTTGTTCATTTTATTTTATTTTTTTGTCTTTTTGGAGGGGGTAAGGCAGGGCAATTGGGGTTAAGTGACTTGCCCAAGGTCACAAAGCTAGTGTTAAGTGTGTGAGGCTGGATTTGAACTCAGGTCCCCCGACTCCAGGGATGGTGCTCTATTCACTGCGCCACTTAGCTGCCCCAAGACTTATTCATTTTATAGTTAAGTTTTTGATAGTCAGGCTTATTGGATAGGAAGAAAAACTTCTTCCTTATAGTCTCATCTATTTAATTTTAAAACCAGTAATTTTCTTTCTAGGAACTGATAAAACCACAAAGACCCTGCGCTATGATGCATCATCAAAACTGATTAAAGTTAGCAAGTTACAGAAATGAATAAAATATCTAAATTTGAATGGAAATGTAAAAAAAATGAAAATAAATATTCTTAAGTTTATGGAATTTTCCAGTGTAAGCTTATTTCCCCATCTCATTTGAAGATATATTATTTTAAAGTTGTAGCTCATTTTTTGAGAGAAGGAATGCTATTACAGAAGCAAAGGAGGAAAACAGGAAGCACTAAAGGGAACATTTACCCCAGGGAAGTAGGTGCCCTTTGTACTTGAAGAACTACTAGATGATGCTCCAGTGACATGAGCCCTGTCATAGGGTGGTCCACTGCTTCCACCCATGATACTGAGGGAACTAATCATTGATTTGCCACGGGACATTCCTAGAACAAAAAAGGGGAAAAAAGCCATGCATTAATTAGCTTTTAAACTTCAAAAATCAATAACGCTACTCAACCTTATAAACCCAATAATGAAAACACAAAAAATAATAATCTAAACTCTTTCTTCCCTACATTTACTCTGACATATCTTAATGGAGAGAGTAGACATGTTTCTACAACTGAATTAACTGTATACTATTTTAATTTGACAACTGCCATTAAATCTATGGGTCTGAAATAGCTGTAGACGATTTGATAAATAATGATGATCACCACTATTATTACAATTTATGAAACCTGAAAATTTGCTTACAGGAATGCCCTGAGAAAGCTTCTGGGGGGCATTTCTCTTTTTATCCTTAAAAAGAAATTGAGGAGTTACTTGGGAAAGGGAAATTCTAGTTCCATATTTAAATATTTCCTTCTTTCTCCCTGGTCAGCTCCTGGTATCTCTGGAAGAAGAAAGGAACCCTCATCCCAGTGCTGTCATATCTAGTTATGGCTCTCTCCTATATCTCCTGATTATTCCAGGTGCTGCTATTATTGACAGAAAGACTTCTTAATTGGCTTATTTTCTTGCCTCCTATTTCTTCTCTAGCTTCAGGACCGCTGGGATTCCCTCCAAAAATAAGCCTGTAGTAATTTGTCACTTTTCCCCCCTTCTCCAATTGCATGGACATGCTGTCCTCATTTTAAGCAAAACGAACAACCTACACGTTGCAAATAGAAGAATTCTCAAGTTTTATTTGCCATTTTATAATATATCTTGTAGTCATTTTCACAAAGCAGACCTTGTATGAAGAGGACAATGAGAGGCAACAACATTTTTTTTTAAAAAAAACTCATTACGCACTACTAAGAAACAATATTATAATGGAATTTGATTTTCACTTCAATAGTTCTCCATAATTAACTCACCTGGCAGAGAACCTGACAGAGAACTAGGATGAGGCACATAACCAAGGGGCACAGATGCTGGTCCATGAACTACATAGTCGTTTGTCATTGTCTCCCCATCTCCCTTCATTCGTGGACAGAACACCCGCTGACAGATAAAGTACATGGCTCCAAACACAAAAATGGTGAGGATCACTCCAATCACTGAGCCAACTGTATTGGTGGCCTGCGGGGTTGGCTCCTCAGTTGGATCTGAAATAGAGAAGACAAGAATTCTCTAAAGAAGAGTAGCATACTATCCAGTCAAGTTAACAAGCATTTATTAAATATCTACTATGGGCCAGACACTGTACTAAGTGCTGGGAAAACAAAGAAAGGCCACAAAACAAAAACAAACCTGGGACCCACTCCCCTAAGGACCTCATGGTCTAATACCTTTCTATTAGGTCTACTGGGGGCAAGAGTCGGGGAACACAACATGCAAACAATTATGTATAAACAAGCTATTTACAGGATAAAATGGAGATAATTTTAGAGGAATGGTATTAAAATTAAAGAAGTCTGGGAAAGGCTTCTTGCAGAAGGTAGAATTTTAGCTGGGATTTGAAGGAGATGCAAACTGGGAGAGAGAGAATTCCAGGCATTGTGGGACAGTCTTGAAAATTCATGGAATTGGGAGATGGAGTATATGTGAGAGGAACAGCAAAGAAGTCAGTGTCACTAGACTGAAAAATATATGGAGGGTAGAACAGTGGAAGAGGGCTGGGAAAGGTAAGGAGTGGAACTATGAAGGACTTGAAAAGCCAAAGAGAGGATTTTATATTTGATTCTATAGAATATGGATTCACTGGAGTTTACTGAACAGAAGGTGGTAGCACAGTCAGACCTGTACTCCAAGGAAGATCAATTTGACAGCTAAATTAGGGTATGGACTAGAGTGGGGAGAAACTTGAAGCAGGGAGAACAACCCGAAGGCTAATGCAGGAGCCTAAGCATTAATTGATAAGGTCCTGAATCTATTAGGGTAGAATAAACAGGACTTGGCAACTTACTGGATATAAGGGGCAAGAGAGAGGTCAAAGATGTCCTAGGTTGTGATCTTTAGTGACTGGGAGGATGGTGTAATAGGAAATAAACAATTAGGAAGTAATAGGAAGTAAACAAGAAAGATAGTAAAAGCAGGAAGAGGGAAAGATAAAGAATTCAGTTTTAAACATGTTGAGTTTAAGATGTAAATGGAACATCCAGTTCAAGATATCCAGTGCATAGATGAAGATTCAAGACTGGAGGTCAGCAGAGGCCACCAGTTAGGTAGTGGCTCTGGGTAAGCAGACCTTAGAATCATTAGTATAGAAATGATAACTGAATCCATGGAAGGTTGATGTAATCATCAAGTGAAACAGTATAAAAGGAGAAGAGAAAAAGGCCTGGGGGACACTGAAGAACCAGCAAAAGAGACTGAAGAGGAATGGCAAAGCAGGTATTAAGGGGAAGGGGTTTATCTTGGCAAAGAGAAGGACCACCTCTTCATGTGAGATAGGAGTGAAGGAGAGAATGAAGAAAGGCCTCTGAGGGATGTGAGATAAGGAGGAAGGAATAAGAGGGAGCTCTTGGAAAATGGTCTCAACTTTTTCAGTGAAATATGAGGCAAGTTTCTCAGCTGAGAAAATAGGGGGTAGGGAAGGCATGGGAAGTTTGAGGGATGAAAAGGTTTGATAAAGCTACTATTACAATGAGCTGGATAGTAGAATAGTAAACTGATTAGGGAGATGTAAAAGGACTGCCTCACCCTAATGAGATCCTAATCAAAATTATGTCAGCATAGTTTGGGGATTTTTCTCTTGTTTCTTCAGCAACACATGAATAGGAGCAAACTGTAGATGGTGGAAATAAGCCAAAACTGAAGCTTGGCAGGACCAGAAGAGAAATAAGTCTCAGGGACAGCGTACAGTTGAACTGGTTCAACTAAGGGGTTGAGAAAATGACAAGGACTGAGAGAAACTGGGTAAAACAGACACTAATGCACTGTTGATGGAGTTGTGAATTGATTGGGAGATTCTAGCAACAAACTTAGAACTGTTACGCCCCCCCAAATTATTAAACTGTACCTACCCTTTGACCCAGCAATACCACTATGATGCTTATAACTCCAAAGAGATCAAAGAAAGTGGAAAAGGACCCATAGGTATAATATTTATAACAGCTCTTTTTAGGATGGCTAACAACTGAAACTAAGGCTTATTAACTGAACAAATTTTGGTACATGAATGTAATAGAATACTACTGGTTGCCACAAAAAATGATGAAAAGGACTGTTTTAGAGAAACCTGGGAAGACCTGTATGAACTGATATAAAACAAAGTGAGTAGAACTAGAAGCAAAATTTAAATAGCAACAACATTATGAAGACAAATGACTCTGGAAGACATAAGAACTCTAATTAATGCAATGACAAAACTATGATTCAAAAGACCTACATCCTACCCACTTCCTGACAAAGAGGTGATGGATTCACAGTGCAGAATGAGATAAGTATTTTTGGACATTACCAATGTAAGTGATCATATTTGTTTAAAAGGTTTTGATTTTGTTTTTTTCCTTTTCCCAATGGGGAGGGTGGTTTTTGGTTTGAGTGAGAAAAAAAAATGTGTTAATTGAAAAAAAAAATTTAATGTAAAATAAAAAAGAATGAAATACATTGTTTTAATAAAAGGCTGAATTACAAACCTAAATGGTGATCCCCCCCAGCAGTTATTTTTTCTTTTTCAAGCACATGCAATAAATGCACATATATATATATGCACATAAGCATACAGATTCAAAGCAAATGTTTTCTTCATATAACAAACACTCAAGATTCATCAGCCATAAATAAAGCAGGAATGAAACAAAATACTGGGAAGCAAAACTTCTCAGTATATTGAAAAAAGTAAAACAGAGTATTTGTGGATTTGAGCACCCATAACATACACAGTAATCACTGGAAGGAGTTTATTTTACTGTTAATATATTATTGGGATGGAATATCACGGCAAGAAGAGGAATAACAAAAAGTATTATATTTTTAAAAAACATTACATGGCTCCCCTTCTTTCCCCTCCCCTTTGAATGGTGATTTCAAGGATGGTAACCCCACTTACAACAATCTAGCTCATCTGACTTGTCACTGCAGTCCACATTATTATCACATTTCTTGTGCTTTCCAATGCACTGTCCATTGGTACAACGGAACTGATCAATTAAACAAAGCACTAGATAAAATGCAAAAAAATTGTCACAATTATTTAAAACACAATCTGACAAAAATTCTGAAACAAGAATTCAGGAGGTGCAAAGAAAAAACAACTACATTGCTAAATGTGACCTGAGAAAAACACCATAGGTGGAGTGAGAATATACAGGAATGAATAGAATGGAAATAAATCCATCAATAATTTCCCATTTTGTTCTTACTCGACTTCTATTTTCAATGCTATTTATGATAAAGAAGACCTAGTTCTTTTGGTTTCACTAAAGGGAGAGAGAGGATGAAAAAAGTAAGTGGAATGTTTGCTCTTCTCAAGGGAATGAGCCCCATAAATTTCGAGTATCTTGGCCAAAGATTAAGTTCCTTTTCAAATGTAGACTCTAATTAGACATTCTTCTTTTGCAACCTAGTCCCATCTTTAATTTTTTAATGACAATTACATTTTACAACTAGTACTTCTTATGCTTGAGAAATGAAAGAAAACTTTCACAGTACTGTGTTCAGAAACAATTTAGTACAAGGCACTTGAGAAACCTAATACTTATAGATGAACCAAAATGATTAATTCAAAGGAAAAGGATTTCAATTATTTTTTAAAGCATGCTTTTGACATGCACCAAAAGGTACTTTACCTTCACAGTTCTTCTCATCTGACTTGTCTTGGCAATTTGCATCTCCATTGCATCGAAGGACACCATCAATGCATTGCCCACTAGCACACTGAAACTGGGACTCTGAGCAGACAGGACAATTTAGCTCATCACTGTGGTCTTCACATTCAGTGAAGCCATCACATCTCCAAGCCACAGGGATACAGTCAATCTCTCCCGTGAAACATGTAAACTGCTGAGGGGAGCATGTTGGAGGTTCTTCAAATGAACAGAATGAAGGAGAAAAAAATTAAAACTTACTACTAGGTGCAAAATACATAGTAGCAAATGACCATAATAATCTAGTATTTGGCAAATTGAAAGATCCAAGCTTCTGGGGGAAGAACTCACTATTTTGGGGGAAAAAAAACTGCTGGGAAAGCTAGAAAGCAGTTTGGCAGAAACTAGGTATAGATAAACCAATATCTCATAATATATACCAAATAAGGTCAAAATGGGTACATGATTTAAACATAAAAGGTGATATGATAAGCAAATTAAGGGAGCATGGAAAACTTTAACTATCATATCTAAGATAAATGAAGAATTTATGTCCAAACAAGAGAGAAAGAGAGAGGATCATGGGAAGTAAAATGGGTACTCATGATTACATGAAATTTAAAGGGTTTTGTACAAACAAAATCAATGCTACCAAGATTAGAAGGAAAGCAGGAAACTGGGAAAAACATTTTTTTACTACAAGTTTCTCTATAGAGAACTGAGCTAAATTTATAAGAATAACAGCCTCTCCTCAATTGATAGTCAGAAAATATGAACAGGAAGTTTTCAAAAGAAATCAAAGCAATGAATACCTATAAAAATGCTCTAAATCTCTAATAATTAGAGAAATGCTAATTAAACCTACTCTGAGGTATCACCTCACACCTATCAGATTAGTTAATGTGACAGAAAAGGAAAATAACAAATGCTGGAGGGATGTGGAACCACAGAGATATTAATGCACTGTTGGTGGAGTTGTGAACTATTCCAATGATTCTGGAGAACAATTTGAAACCATGCTCAAAGGGCTGTGAAACTGTACATACCCTTTGACTCAGCAATAACACTACTAGTTCTTTACACAAAGAGCTCAAAGAAAAAGGAAAGGTACTTCTACGTACAAAAATATTTATAGCAGATCTTTTTGTGATGGTAAAGAACTAGAAATGGGGGGGGGCAAAACGCCCATCAACTGGGTAATGACTGAACAAATTGTGGTACAGGATTGTGATGGAATACTAATGCGCAATGACAAGCAAGATAATTTCAGAAAAACTTGGAAAGCCTTAAATGAATGAATGTAAAGTGAAGGGAGCAGAACCAGGAGAACACTGTACACAGTAACAGCAACACTGCACAATGATCAACTATGTCAGACTTAGCTCTTTTCAGAAATACAACCATCCAAGACAATTCCAAAAGATTCATGATGGAAAATGCTATCCACATCCAAAGAAAGAACCATAGAGTGTGAATGCAGATTGAAGCATACGATTTTCATTTTCTTTTTCTTTCTCATGGTTTTCCCCTTTTGTTCTGATTCTTCTTTCACAACATGACTAATGTGGAAACATGTTTAACAAGATTGTACATGTATGACCTATATAAAATTGCTTTTTATCTTAGGGAAGAGGGAGAGGAGAGAGGGATGGAGAAGAATTTAGGACTCAAAATCTTATAAAAATGAACACTGAAAACTACTTTTACTTGGAAAAAACTATCATCAATTGGAAAAAAATAAAATACTATTAAGTCAAAAAAGAAAAAAATTTCTACAGTTAAAAAATGGACAACAAAAATAAATAAGATTTATTTATATTTACAAAAAAGAAATTTATAAATTAATTTGGGGCAGAGTCAAGATAGCAGAGTAGAAACGGGACTTCCGCGTAGCTCTGGCTTCTACCTCCTCCAGTTCATGTAAAAGGTGACTCTTAACAAATTTTGGAGATACAGAACCCACAAAATGACACAGAGAAGCTAACTTCCCACTGAGGACAGCCTGGTAGGCTAGCAGGAAGCGGCCAGTGCAGCATTCTGGGAGCTGACCCAAGCCCCGCACAAACCCAAGGTTTTAGCCTCAGGGCAGTCTGACCAGCCACGGACTGGAGAGACTTCAGATCACCAGCAGCTGTGGCAGTTTCCAGAATTATCAACACATAGATGCTAAAGACAAAGTGAGAGGTCAGTGCAGTGTGGACTTTGGGATCTGGTAGTTCAGGAGTGCAGTCCAGCCTTTATCCCCTGGAGGGAGAAAACGCTGAGGTGCTGCGGCCATACAGCCACTGCCATGTGGCAGATTCAGCTCCTGGCTTGCAGACTGTAAGGGGACCAAGCAACCAGTCTAAGGGGTAATCTCTCTTGCTTTAACCTGCTTGGATCTGGATTTTGGTCTAGGGTGGAGGTCATGGGGTACATGACCAGCTTGCCAGAGTATGTGGAAGCTTCAGAGAGGGCAACCAACTAATAGCTTTGGCAGCTGCAAAAACCCCAGCGATTGGGACAAAGCTCCCCTGTCTAGTAGCAGAGACCTACTGTGGCAAAAAGATCAAAAGTCAAGAAATTGAGTGACAATATGAGCAGGCAAAGGAAGGAAAGCAAGCAGAGTAATCCAACTTTACACTCCTATTTTGGGGACAAAAAGGATCAAAGCATGGAGCAGGAGAAAGACAAAGAAGTCGGACTCCTGCAAAGGATGAAGATTCCAGCTGGAGCTAGCTCCCTGGCTGAGAAGGCTCTAGGAAGGACATCACAAAGGAAAAGGAAGTTTACAGTGTTTACCTCCACATTCTCAACCAAGGAAAGATGTTTGAGAACTCCAAAAGACAAACTGAAGAAAGGAGTGAAAAGGTTGTGGAAGTGGGAGAGAAGACTGGAGAATTGCAGAAAGAGCAGGAACCCAGAAACCAGCCTGGACATAAGGAAGCCTCAACCTCACGCTCCATGTTGGCCAGAGATGCCACCCTGACAGGTTCAAGTGAAACAGAGAACAGTGGAAGTGAGGAGAGTGCTGATGAAGAATTCACGCTGCTTCCTTTGCCACCCCAGTTGGTCCAAGGACGTTTTGAAGACTTGGAAGATGACCTTATGTGTCCTGACCTACAGCCTACCTACCAGACTTGCAACAGTGGTGTTAGTAATGATGACGATTCTGATGACAGCAGTGCAGAGCAACACAGCAGCAGTGATTCCAGGCACAACCTGAGCCTGGGTGATCATGCCAATGATGTCAACAGCAATGGACATGTCAAAGCTCAAGAACCAAGGATGCCCACCAGGGTCCTCCACCTTCCCAACTTGCAAATTACGTTAGAACACAAATACACAATTGAAAGAAGTGGAAAAGCAGGAGAAGTGAAAGAGGAAGGGGAAGAAGGGCACAAAGACCATGAAGCCAGAAGGCAATGGGAAGATGAGGAAGGCCTGCCTCCAGGCTCCACGTTGGATGATGGTTTCACCCTGTCTGCTTCAAGTGACCCAGAGAGCAAAGAAAGCGAAGGCAGATGGGAGGAAGAATTCTTTGTGGCTCCTTTGTTCCCCTCATCTAGTCCAAAACAATTGGAAGATTTTGAAGATGACTGTATGTGTCCCAGTCTACCAGGCAGATACCACATGGGGAGCCATACGGAGTCCCACCTTGCTGTATGGGGGGCTCCAGAGCAGCCTCACAGCTGCATTTTCCCTTCTGATCTTTGCCTTTGTAGGTTATGCTGAGGGGTTCCAGGGGTCACTTTCCAAACCAACAGGCAACCCCATGCAGCCAATGTCCACTCAGGCTCAGTGAAGGGCAGAGATGCTGGCAGGCCTTGAGAGGGCTTCCTTGGATTCTCTCCCACTTTCCTGCTTTTCTATTTCCCCAGTGGCAAGGGAAGTCAGTCTCCCTGCTCCTGGCTACCCTCTTCCCTCTTCAGGCAACTTTGAAGACTACTAAAAAGTGAAGTTTAAAAACACCTCAAAACAATAATAGTGAATGTGGTAAAATTATACAGAAAAAGGCATGTCCAAATGAGAGCTCCGAGAAGACTCCCTAATCCCACCACGTTACAAAGATCAGAGGTTTGAGTTTTGTCTGGGGCTTTTTGTGTTGATCATTTCTGCTGACTTTTCTCTTCCCCTTTTACCCCCTGGAGAGAAACCATTTGTAATCAGAGATGGCTTCCTGTGGGAGCATGGAGGAGGAATGATGGCAAATATTCTGGTGATAGAGAGAAAAAAATCATTTCAATAAAATTCATTTTGAAAAACCCTGAAAAAAAAAAAAGACAAAGAAGTCATAATTCCTGCACCAAAAGCTTCCAAGAAAAATACAAGCTGGTTACAGGCCATAGAGGACCTTAAGAAGGATTTTGAAAACCAAATAAAAGAAGTGGAGGAAAAATTGGGAAGAGAAATGAAAATGATGCAAGAAAATTATGAAATGAGAGTCAACACCCTGACTGAAGAAAATAACACCTTAAAAAATAGACTAACTAAAATTGCAAAAGAGGCCCAAAAAGCCAACGAGGAGAAGAATGCCTTAAAAAGCCGAATTTGCCAGATAGAAAAGGAATCTCAAAAGCTCACTGAAGAGAATCATTCCTTCAGAATTAGACTGGAGCAAATGGAAGCTAGTGACTTTATGAGAAATCAAGATGCTATTAAACAGATCCAAACAAATGAAAAAATTAGAAGGAAATGTGAAATATCTCATTGGAAAAACCACTGACCTGGAAAATAGATTCAGGAGAGATAATTTAAAAATTATTGGACTACCTGAAAGCCATGATCAAAAAAAGAACCTAGAAATCATCATTCAAGAAATTCTCAAGGAAAATTGCCCTGATGTTTTAGAACCAGAAGGCAAAACAGAGGTTGAAAGAATCCACCAATCACCTCCTGAAAAGACCCCAAAAAGAAAACTCCTAGGAATATTATAGCCAGGTTCTGGAATTCCCAGATCAAGGAGAAAATATCACAAGCAGCCAGGAAGAAACAATTTGAATATTGTGGAAACAAAATCAGGATAACACACAATCTGGCAGCTTCCATACTGAGGGATCGAAGTGCTTGGAATATAATATTCCAGAGGTCAAAGGAGTTGGGATTAAAACCAAGAATCACATACCCAGCAAAACTGAGTATCATGTTTCAGAAGAAAATGTGGTCATTCAGGGGAATAGAGGACTTTCAAGCATTCTTGATGAAAAAAAAAACAGTTGAGTAGAAAATTTGACATTCAGATACAAGAAGCAAGAGAAGCATGAGAAGGTAAACAGGGAAAAGAAATCACAAGGAACTTATCAAAGTTGAAATATTTACATTCCTACATGGAAAAACAATAATTGTAACTTATGAAACTTTTCTCAATATGCAAATAGTTGAAGGGAATAGAAATACATGTATATATGTATATACACATATATATGTCTATATAGGAGGGTATATGGGCATATGAATACATATGTGAGTGTGTATATATCTGTCTACAGGTATACATAGATAGAGGGCACAGGACCGATTTAATAGGAAGGGATGATACTTAAAAGGTGAAATTAAGAGGTGAGAGAGGAATATAATGAGAGGAGATGGGGAGAGAGACAAAATGGGGTAAACTATCTCATATAAAGAGGCAAGGGAAAATGGTTACAATGGAGGGGAAGAACAGGAAGGCAAAAGGGAATGGGTCAATCTTGTTCTCCCTGAATTTGGCTTAGGGAGGGAATGACATACACACTAAATAGGGTATTTCATCCTAGGAGAGTTGGGGGAAGGGGATGAGAGGGGATGATGGAAGGGAGGGTAGGCTGGGGGAGGGAAGTTGGTAGTACTCACTTTTGAAAAGGGATAGGAGCAAAGGAGAGAATAGAATAAGTGGGAGGTGGGATAGGAGGGAGGGAAATATAGTCAGTCTTTTACAATATATCCACTATGGAAATGTTTTGCATAGCTACACATGTACAACCTATATTGAACTGCTTATCTTTCCAGTAAGGGTGGGTGACAAGGGAGGAAGGGAATGAATCTGGAATTCAAAGTTTTAAAATCAAATGTTAAAAAAAAAAAATATATATATATACTATTATTAGTATTATTTTTCATGTAACTGGGAAATAAGATATACAGGCACTGGGGCATAGAGATCCGTCTACTGGAAAGTCAGAGTGGGTATGGGGGAAGAAAAGGGAGAGAGCAGATTGGAGGAGGGGATATCCAGTGGGATTGCTATTTTGAGGTGGTGGGTAGGGGAAAAACAGGGAGAAAATTTGTAACTCAAAATCTTGTGGAAATGAATGATGTAAACTAGAAGTTAATAAAGCATATGAGAAAGTAAAAAAAAAAGAAATTTATTAACTTATAAAAAAATAAAACTTTTATATATACCACTTTTAAGTAAAAAAAAAAAAAGAATATGAGTAGAAGCAGTAACAAGCATGGCATATTGATCGGATAGTGAAGACACCAAACAGACTAGTGCACAGGGTAAATGTTACAGTTATCTGAAATAATATTTGATAAACAGGATAGAATCAGATTGTGGAGGGCCTTGAATCAATTTTTTTTAAAAAGCCTTTATTCAAAACTCACTTTGTGCCAAGCACTGAAAAATGCTGAGTATAACAAAAACAAAATTTTCTTCCCCTCATTTCATGTAGCCAACATTCTAACAGAGAAACCATCACACACACAGAGACACATGGACATACCATCTCTTTCTCATGCAAGACCTTCGTACTGGATGTTTCCCATGTCTAGAAAGTACTTCTCACTTTCATCTCCCTGCAAGGCATAGCTTAAATAACACCTTCTACACAAAGTCTTTTCTGATCCTAATTTTAAGTGTCTTTTCTCTCTCCCTATAGAGACAGAAATTATGACTTTCCAACTAACTGGACAGGCGTGATGAGTGAAAGTAAAGAGTTGAGGATGACACTAAATTTGTAAACTTAGGTGTAATACAAGAATGGTGACACCCTCGACAGTAATATGGAAGTTCAAAAAGGGGTAAGGGAGCCATTGAAGATTTTAGACATAAGAATGACAGGAAAAAAAAGCACTTAAGGAAAATTAGTCTGTTTGGAGAGGGAAAAACTAAATGAGAGAAGCCAGCTGGGAGGTTGTTTCAGTAAGACATATATAATGTAAGTTCCTGCATGCAGTAGGGTAGTATGAATAGGAAGGAGAGGATGAGTTTCAGAGATTTATTTGGTTAACATTTATTAAGTGCCTAACATGTGGAATGTAGTACCATACTAGACAATGGAGAGTGTGTGTGTGTGTGTGTGTGTGTGTGTGTGTGTGTGTGTATAAGGTCCAGATTTGTGATTTCATAAATGTAGAGAACTTCCAGTAGGAAAACTCCCACTAATGCAGGTCAGCATCTCTGATGTATTCTTATAATTTATTATTTATTTGCCTCTTATTTATCATCTGTAAGATTTATTGTCTTAAGAGAGTTGCCTAAGAGAGGTTAAATGATCTGTCCCTTAACTGCTCACACAGTTAATAATTATCAGAGGCAAGATTTGAAGCAAATCTTCCTGGCTCCATAGCCAAATGTCTAACTACTATGCTTCTCCAAGGGAGATACAAAGATGACAGAATAGATTCGCAAGACAGAGAGTAAAAAAAAAATGTCAATATAGATTAGAATACAATAAGAATCAAAGTGCTATGAGTTTAGATGAGAAAAAAAATAATTTCTAACTGGAGGTACCATGGAAAACTTCACAGAGGTGGCAGATGAGCTGGGCTTTGAAGGACAGGTAAGCAGAATGTTAACAGGTAGAAGCAGGACCAAAGCAGGGAACAAAGGGTAGAGAAAGATTTTGGAATGTAATCAAAAGAATTTGTTGAGTGACTAGATCAAGGGGATGAATCAAAGATGACCCTAACGTTTTTAGCATGTATGATTAAGAATTATAAGGCTATTGAAGGCAAAGTTGAGAGGGAGCTATTTTAGGTAGGAACAGAAGATAAGCTCACTATTGGGCTGGAAATGAAAGACTGGAAATATGTAGGTCTGATTATTCCTGGTGATGTCATATCAATGAATAAATTCTCTGAGAGAGAGAATGTAATGAAAAATTCAAAGGGCCTAAAAGAACTACTCTCTATTAAGAGGGCCAAAACACTCATCATCTCACAATAAAGGAAACATACATTTGTAATAAACTACAAAAACATTATGGTAGAGAAATCTTTACATTCTAAATGTTTTTTTAAAAAATGTACACATCCTTGATTTTATTACTGGAGCATTTGGGTTTTCATTGCTTCTTCAGCATTTTTTATTTTTTGTCAAAGAACATAAATTATTTTTATTTTCGACAACCCATTCTTACACCTTGGATACTGAGAAGGCTAATATTCCTTTCTTAACCCCCATTAACAGCAGCTATAAATGAAACAATTTTTTGCACATGTATGGTTTTGATTTAGTAGAGTCACACGTAGAGGCCATTCTTAGTGCAGAAACTCCTTCTACCAAAGTAGACTGGGGGGGCGGCCAGGTAGCACAGCGAGTAAGAGCACCGGCTCCAGTGTTGGAATGACCTGGAGATCAAATCCTGGGCTCAGACACTTAGCACCCACCCAGAAACACCTAGCCATGTAACCTTGAGCGAGTTACTTAACCCCAATTGCTTAGGGGCGGCCAGGTGGCTCAGTGAGTAAGAGCACCAGCTCCAGTGTCGGGATGACCTGGGGATCAAATCTGGGCTCAGATACTTAGCACCACACCCAGAAATAACTGGCCGTGTAACCTTGAGCAAGTTACTTAACCCCAATTGCTTTAAAAAAAAAAAAAGTAGACTGGGGAGGATTGGCCTGGACTGATAGGGCTGTGACTTGCTACATGAGTTGCCATAGGCAAGACTTGAATTCAAGTATTTCCTGGTAGGCCTTTTACTACCTATTACTGATTTCTATTAGAGATCAACAAGACTGTAACTCTTGTTTTCTCTTCTCATTTTTTATTTTGCCACATAGAGTCTAACAGAAATAATTATCTGTATTAGCTGCTGCAAAAAAGCTAAAAAAATAAAGTTTTCTGTCTTAAAGAGTTGTCTAGGTCTGTCTCCCAATAACCGTCTTAAAAGAAATTTCAAAACAGAAAATTTGTATTTATGGCTGCATAATCCTGGTCCTGCCTCCACATAACACACATATTTTAAATTATAGAAACTCTGGCTCCTTTAGATGCTTGTCACATTATTTGATCAGAAATGCTTCTGCCAGTGAGTGGTCTCTCCACTTCCTTGTACTCAGGATAAAAGCATCTGATGATGTTTGACAAAAAAATTTCTCACTGGAAGTCAAAAGGATGTAACTGCCTAGGGATACAGACAGTTAATTGCTCCTCTATTCTGAGAAGGTCTCTCAGTGGTCAGGTATAAACAGTCATCCAAGAAAGGAAAAGGAAGAGTCACTGCAGTGACTACATCAAACCTTTCTTGCTAAATTTGTTTAAGGCTTTCTTCACGCTTGAAGGCATACATACTGTAAAAAGGATTTAAGCCAGGTTTGGGAGGGAATTGCTCTCTATAGCTGCAGCTCCAGTAGAGACAGTAAAGATGGCACAGGCTTTCTATAAATGGAAGATTTTCTAAGGATGCCTGGGATGAGGTGGGAAAAAATGGAACAGATATAGGGATTCTCTTTCTCTTCCCCTGCCGTACTCCAAATAATACTCATAACATTGGTTTCAGAAAGAATAGTCCTGAACACATTGTTTTCCTCATATTTATTTATGGATATCATTTCATCCTTATGCTTACAGAGTTGGCTAAAAAAATATTTTTTCTGGTAGTTAAATTTCTCTGTAGTTTTTGAAGACTATCCTCAAAAACATGAAATTATATTTCAGACCTTCTCTGCATTTGAAGTATTTATCTTTAACTACTCATGAAGTTAAAGAAAAAAAACTGCTGATTAATAGGTATTTTAAAAAGATACTGCTGTTACCAGCCCTCAAGCCTTTTCTGGCAACACAAAGTCCAAAGCAGGAAGTGTTTTCAGACTCAGAGACACATCTTATTCTGTGTTCTGTGAGGAGTCTGCTTGGATAACCTTCAGATCTAACTGGAACAGTCTTTCCTTCCTTTGGATATTTTCCTAAATATAACAGTCATTCTATATAACAGTGGCCTGAGACTGCTGGAGGTAGAATAATTCATTATTACCTATTATTTTTAAAAAATTACATTCAGGGTCTGATGCTACCTCAATCCCTAGCATTTATTTTCTATCCTAGAAGGAACCCAGAGTTATGAAGCTTAGGATTTTTCCATGCTGATTACAATTCCAACCTTGGAACATTAATATATTTAGTACACAAAAGAAATAACATGTACAGTGGACAGAGAGCTGGCCTTGATGCCAAGAAGACCTAAATTTAAGTCTTGCTTCTGATACATACTATTTATATATGAACTTAAGCAAATCACTTAACCTCTCAGTTCTCTAGCTAACTCTCTAACATTATAAGGTGCAGAGAAAGTGATGACTAGCATTGATGAAGGGGAATTTCCTAATATGAGAGTTCCCTATACCAATGAAATCACTGGGCCAGTATGTTTCCTAACCCTAGGATAATTAGGTTGAGCATACAATAAATAACTATCTTAATGACTGAGTTCACTTGCTAGCCAATCAGGGGCAACATTTAAAATGAGGTAGGGGATAGAGTGAGCACTTACTATAGTAACCTAAAGACCTACCTCCACAAGACAGTTCATCCTGAAGTAGGACCAGATGCATTGGACAAGAGCACCTTGTTGTACCATCTCCTTTCACAAGACAAATATGTGAACAACCACCATTATCCTGAGAACATGGATGCTGTCCTAAAAATAAAAAAGAGAAGTCCAAATTTATCAACACAAGTCAATGCAAGAAACTCATTATTATCTCATTATTAGAATTTTTTCTTAACTACTAACAAAATCAAATATATATTATTATTTTTTAAATAGCAAAGATTTCTGTCTAAATTAAGGTACTTGCTCCCTTGACTTAAATTATATAAACTGCAATCTACTGAAACATAAAAAATGCCTGGCATAAATTAGTGTAGTAGTTACTAAAGCATCCATATTCCTTGAAATGTACTAAGTGTTGGGGATACAAAGGCCAAAATAAAACAATCCCTGACTTCAAGGACCTTATACTCTATTTAAGGAAACAACATACACAAAATGTAATATGAACTTCAACAACAAAACATTCTGCTACAGTATGTGTAAGAAGCACTAGAATGTTGGCCACTCACAGTTTATTTGTCATTCTTTGAGGAAATTGAGTTTAACTATTATTCTGGTGAGGATGTGAACTGTGATGGCAGAATGGATGGCAGAAAGAGAGGACTAAAAAAACTTATTGCCTGAGAGAACTGACTTTAAACCTTATCTTGTAGAAAAAAGTGAAGAGAATGTTTGGGGAGGAAAAATTTAACTTGTGTCATGACAGAAATGAAAGGTAAGACTAATTAATGAACAAGTCAGCAGTTGTAGTGACACAGTTAAATATGACTTTGGCTGTGATGTTCCTCCCAGATGACAGAAAGTAAATCTCAATCTTTGTTTTATTGATAATTACATTGTTAATTAATAGTATAACCAGTCACCTTTATGTTTGAGTATGAGATTAAAGTCGTTTCACAGAGAGAAACAAACAAAAGTTTATGGGAAAAGAGGTTCTCCCATTATGTAAAAAACTAGAGTGGGGACTCAGATTTTAGCTGATTAATGAGATCAAAGGTACTGCGATTTTAGCAATTAATAATGATACGATACCTCAAACTGTATTATGGGTCCTTTTTCAGAGTAAATACTTGATTGCTCAATCTGCCATTGGTCAAATTTTTACAGATGAGCACTAAGTTGTAAATGCTTTAAAATATATATTATTAGAATTATGTATGTTTAAATACCCAATTGACAGACTCTGTTGCTCAGTCATTCAGTCATACACTGAATGACATACATACAACTCTTTGTGACCTTGTTGACTATAACACACCAATGCTGTCCATGGGGTTTTCTTGGCAAAGATACTAGACAGGTTTGCCATTTCCTTCTCCAGTGGATTAAGGCAAACTGAGGTTAAGTGACTTGCCCAGGGTCACACAGCTAGTAAATGTATGAGGCCAGACCTGAACTCAAGTCTCCCTGACTTCAGGCCTATCACTCTATCCACTAAGCCACCTAGCTGCCTCAACAGACAGAATACACAGGATCAAAAATTTGGCACTTGTAGGGTCCTTTTAGGTAGGTCGTCACTAACTCCTTCCTTATACAGATGAACAAACCGAGGCCAAAAGATGGTAAGTAATTAACCAAGGTAACCAAGTGACAGTACTAAACTTGGAGTCATGAAGACCTGAATTCAAATTCTGCCTCTGGTACCAACTAGCTGTGTGACCCTAGGCAAGTCACTTGATCTTTCTTAGCCTCCATTTTCTTCCTTTGTAAAACAAGGATAATAGCAGCACTTACCTCGCAGGACTGCTGTGAGGATCAAATAAGATAATATATGCATAGAGTTTTGCAAATGTTAAAGACCTACACAAGTGCTAGTTATTATTACTACTGTTGTTGTTAGCTCATCATATTAATCAATACAGGGAGCTGCCAGTAAGGTACTTACTCTATCAATGGTAATCAACACTCTCACCAGAACTTAAAAGTTTTAGAAAGTTACCTCGGGCCCTGAGAGATTAAGTAACCTAAGGTCATAGATGTCCATAGGTGGGGCTTGACCAGCAAAGAAGAATAGAGAGAGAAAAATTCTGGCTAAAAATAGTTCAATTATTTTAGTATCATCAACTACATTTCCCCCCTAAACCTCAGAAAGGAAATAAATCAATTTTTCTTAGTTTCCCAACACTGTAATATCCAAAGCCTCAGAATTATACTCAAATGTACCAAACATTTCATTACTATAGCACTTGGCTTGGTATATAATTAATATCCATTTGCAAAATTAGTAAGGTCACTAGAAAGTTTTAAGAAATTAAAGCATTCTGCTCATTTCTTTTATTCTCCAGGTCTTCCTACACTTCTAAGTGTTGTTTTTCCTGCACTTCTGATACAGAAGGTATCTTGTGATATCTTGTTTCCCAACATATACTTATTTTTTCTTCTCTGCTCTCCTTTCCCATTACTGATAATTAATTTACACGATGATGATCATGATCATCTACTATTAAATAAGAAATGAAAATTTAGAAATTGTTTGGTTCAAGAGTGAGATTGAATAGAAAAATATTGTCTTTTTTTTTTTGGATAATTTTTTTTCTGTCTTTTCTGGATAAATTGCTTTATTCTCCAATTACAAAAGCAGTCAAAGTGAATCACCAGTTTACAACATCTGAAGATCATTCATCATTTTAGTGTGATTTCTCTTTAGAAGGTATGCCTTGTCATTAAATTTATAGTGACAGATATTATGTAAAGTATCTTAATAGTACCAGAGAAGCTAATATTTTTGGAGCCAAAGGTAACAAGGATTATAATATTTTTATAGCTTCTCTGCATGCTTCTCTTAGAAAAGTTTTGAGGGGAAAAGTACATAATTGTAGGATGGGAATAAATACCTTTCATGTTCTTGTTTTACTTAAACTATAACATAATGTTGTATTGAGAAGTAGCGTGGAATAGTGGAAAGAATGCTGAACTTGGGAGTCTGAAGATGTGGGTTTGAATATTGCCCCTAGATACTCAGTTGCTTTGTAACTATGGGTAAGTCGTTTAAATTCCTTACAGCTTCAGTTTCCTCATTAGTAAAATGAGGATAATAATATTTGCACTATGTACTTCACAGTGTTGCGAATAAAAGCATTTTTCATAACTTATAATATTATGTAAGCCTACGTTGTTTTTATATATTCGGTGGGACATAATTTGCCAAGACTTAGCATTCAGGTTTTATCTTAAAATGACCACTTGCAATTAAGAATTATTTGAAAAAACTACTCTTAATTTTGCAAAAATGTACACAAAACACATTGTTTTTCTTTCATGAAGAAGTGATAATGGCATAAGAGAACAGGATTTTGGTAGTGGATAGATAGGTGGCATCAGAATCAGGAAGATTTGTGGTTTTCTGTATTGGACTAGGTGAGGCAGAAAACACACAGAGTTTCCATGCATGAACCATAGTGAACACACTATAGCATTTTCAAATATGGGATGAGCAAATGGCCTAATTACTAACTATGCTAAAAAGACTCCACCAAAGAGACTTGGATACTACCTTAATATAATCTTCAAATGTATGTGGTCAGTAATCCCATGAGCTACTTACTATATTCCAGAAGGTTTAGCTCCTTTACAGCATGAATATCACTGAGTTGGGCAATTCGAGCCTGGACCTTGGTCCGCCCTTCACGACCAGTCATGTCAATTTTTTCAATCATTTGCTGCTGTCTATCAATCCAGTACAGCCAATTTTCAAACACAGTCAGTCCCACAGGTTGCAATATATTGGAGTCTTCTAAAACTATCCGATTGGCACCTTGGTAAAACAGTCCAAAGAAGAACAATTTAGGTACCAATTCATTTAATGACATGCATTGAAATTCTATTGTCATTATATGTGTAGCACTAAACTAGGTATTATGGGAACTTAAAAATTTAGTTGAAAAGATATGACATGCATAAGAAAGTTTTTTAAATGCTAGTATATTACATGAAATACCAAATCAGTGACACAAACTTCTTAATATTCTATTTTCATTACATCATAGAGTGGAAAAGAGATTAAGACATTATCTATAACAACCAAATGCAGCAATATCTTTTACAACATACCAGAAAAAGTCATTAAGCTTAAACACTTCTAAAATGATGAGAAATTCACTAGCTAACAAGGCAACCCATTCCACTGCTAAAAAAAAAAAAACCCTGAGAAAATTCTTTATTATAAGTGAACCAAAATCTAATTGTCTATAACCTTCACTGTAGTTGGATTTTTCCTAACCAATTTAAATAAAGAAAATAATACACAGATAACAAAATCCAAAACAAATCAAAACATGTCTTGATGAATGGTCTCTTAGAGCTTCCATTTCTGGGCATACCCTTTGAAGAGTGCTGCAATGTAAAAGCCTCCTTTCTCTTTTCATTTAATTTTTAATTTTTAAATTATTTTGCAAAAAATTATGTTTTTAGCTCTGAATTATCTTCCTCCTGTCCCTCTCCCACTCACTGAGGAGTCAAGAAATGATATACATATGAAGTCATGCAAAACATATTTCCACATTAGCTATGTTACAAAAGGAAAAATAAAAGCAAGAAAAATACAGAAAGTTAAAGGAAATATGCTTCAATCTGCACCCAAAGAGTTCGTCAGTTCTCTCTAGAGGTAGAGAGCCTTTTTCGTCTTGACTCCTTTTAAACTGTCATGAAAAACTGCACTGAGCATAGGAGTTAAATCTTTCACAGGTATTACAACATTGCTGTGATGGTGTACAATATTCTCCTGGTTCTGTCACTTCACTCTGCTTCAGTTCATTCCAGTCTTCTCAGGTTTTTCTGAAATTATCCTGCTTGTCATTTCTTATAATGCATTAGTATTTCATCAATCCTACATACCACAATTTGTTCAGATGCTTCCCAATTGATGAGCATCCTCTCCCATTTCCAGTTCTTGCCACCACAAAAAGAACAGCTACAGATATTTTTGTACACATATGTTAATTTCCTTTTTCTCTGATCTCTTTGTGATAAAGACCTACTAGTGGTATTGCTGGATCAAAGGGTATGCAGTTTCATAGCCCTTTGGGCATAGTTCCAAATTGTTCTCCCAAATCATTGGAGTGGTTCACAACTCCACCAATGGTGCATTAGTGTCCCTATGATTCTATATCCCCTTCAGCATTTGTCATTTTCCTTTTCTGTCATGTTAGTCAATCTGATAGGTATGAGGTGTCTGCTATTTTTTTTTTTTGCTTTTTGGAGGGCAATTGGGGTTTTTGGAGGGCAATTGGGGTTAAGTGACTTGCCCAAAGTCACACAGCTAGTAATTATGCCAAGTGTCTGAGGCCGAATTTGAACTCAGGTCCTCCTGACTCAAGGACTAGTGTTCTGTTCACTATGCGCCACCTAGCCGACCCCTGCTATTATTTTAAATGGAATTTTTTAATCTCTTGCTAATGGGTTTTGTTGGTAATATACAGAAATGCTGGTGATTTGTGTGTATCTGTTTTAAATCTACTTTGCTAAAGTTGTTAATTGTTTTGATTAGTTTTTTGTTGAATCTCTAGGATTCTCTTAAGTATATCATCACATCATCTCTTTCTTTCTAAATTCTATGTTATCTTGCTGGCAGATCTCTGGTTTGGGGCCTTTTTTCTGAATACTGAAGGCAATAAGGTAAGGACCACAAAGAAAAGAAAGTTGCTGCAGGCCAATGAAATTCAGGCTCCAACTAAAAAGTAGCAAATCCACACTAAGCTAGAAACAGCTCCTAAAAAACGATCAGGCAAAATAAAGCAGAATGAGCAACAAATGTCTGGCCAAGAGGAAATGAAAGAATGAATACTATGCTATGTTGGCCAAAACTGACAAATGTCATGACAATAGCAATAATAATGAATTCTGCATGAGCAAAATACTATAACATTGTTATTGACTGATTTAGGTGATTGAGATATCATTGGAAGTATGCCAGAAGAGACCCCTAAAAAGTAAAATGTACAATATTATTCTAATGAATAAAGGATTTATTAAGCATGCGCAAAGCACTACCTTTATTTTATTAAAAGTTTCTAATGCTTCAAATAAAAACCAAGGAAAACAAGAAAGGGAGCACAAAGGAAGAAGTGGAGAGACTGCCCAGACTAAATCATTCAGAAATACTATTCTTGGGTACCTGATAGATCACTACTTTCAATTCGACGGAGGTCTGAATCAGCCCAAAACAGTTTGCCCAAGCGGCTGTCAAGGGCTAAAGCTATAGGTTTACTTAAGCCACTGAAAAAGAGGACCTCTCTTTCTGTTCCATCCAAAGCAGCCCTCTCAATTTTTGGAGATCTTTCTTGAAGATTGGTAAAGTACATATACCTAAAGGGAGAAAGAGGAAAAAAAAGTTATAAAAAGAAATTATATTGATACAAGTATAACCAACCTCACTAATGATAGATAGTACTTTCTTTTTTTAAAGCAATGAATTTTTACTATTTTCATGGATCTCAACAAACTAGGATAAGAAAAGTATATACTTATAACTAGTAGATGTCCTTAGTAGCTCTGCTTTACTAAAAAAAGATTTTTCATTAATTTGCTAAATGTTTTAGGTATAGAAACAATTATCCAAGGCATATGAAAACCATTTTCTGCCCAGTTTCAATAATAATCAAAAAATTCAATGAGAAACTAGTAAGTGATATCTTCTACCTTGAAAATACACAAAAACTGGGGCAGCTAGGTGGGGCACTGGATAGAGCACTAGCCCTGGAGTTAGGAGGACCTGAATTCAAACCTAGCCCCAGATACTAGCTGTATGATCCTGGGCAAGTTACTTAACCAGGAAGGAAGGACGGAAGGACGGAAGGACGGAAGGACGGAAGGAAGGAAGGAAGGAAGGAAGGGAGGAAGGGAGGGAGGAAGGGAGGAAGGAAGGGAGGGAGGGAGGGAGGGAGGGAAGGAGGGAGGGAGGGAGGGCACAAAAATTCAGCCAGAAGCCCCATAGGCAACAAGAAAAGTGCTACCCTTCCAAGCTCACACCAGCACAAGGCAGCCTCACAGTATGGCCAGAGAAAGAACATATTTAGCCTCTAAGTTTCTATATTTATAGGCAAACAGCAAGAACAATGAGGGCTTTCTTGAGAGAACCCCAAGGTGGTCTGAAAGAAATACTGGAAAAGCCCCCAAAGAAACTTTGGAATTCCTAAGGAGTAGCAAGGAACAGCAATCAGGACATTTCAGGCATTTTGTTCTCTATAGAAGATACTGAAGATCCAGCACTCTGAACCTTAAAGATCCAAAGGGGCCCAATCTTGTTAAGTGAAAGTCAATGCAAGAACCAAGAGTAACACCACACAAGGTTGAATACCACAGAAGTAGAGCAGGGGTCTGGCATAAAGCCCCCTAGGAACTAAAGCTGGAAAGAGCAAATTAAACACCAATCAATATAAAAAATTACTAAATCGAAAGATCTTGAAAAAGCAGCAAGTAAACTCTGTAACCACTACAAGCAGAGATTCAAAGGAAAAAACAGATTTTCCAAAATCATGATTATGTGGAAGAAAGAAAAGCTCTAGAAGAAAGAAAAGCAATGAAAATAAGTAGCTTAGAAGAGAAAGTGTTAAATCAAACCCACTAAAATAGACCTGCTGAAAACTAGATCAAACTAAAATCAATGACTTTATAAGACAGCAAGTAATATTAAATCAAAAGACTGAAGAAAAAAAAAAAGAAAATGGAAAATATCTGATATCCAAAACAACTGATGTGGAAATGAGATCAAAGAGAGATAACTTGTAAATCACTGAAATCTCTGAAAATCATCATTTTTAAACAACCTAGACAATATATTTGAAGAAACTGAGAATGAAAATTGCCCAGATCTATTAGTCAGAGGGTAAAGTCAAGAAAGAAAGAATCCACGGATCACCTCCTAAAAGGAACAAAAAAACCCCCAAAGTCTTAGGATTGTCACAGCCAAAATCCAGAGTTTCCACATACTGCAAGCATGCGGGAAGAAGCAGTTTAGGTACAAATGCACTCCAAACAGAACCACAGAAGACCTGGCTAAACAACAGATTTTGAAATACAATAACCCTGATGGTAAAAAGAAGTAGGCTTAAAACCAAGAGCACATTATTCTGAAAAGATGAGGATAATCAAAAAGAACTTAATGAATCAGAAGACTTACAAGTATTTCTGATAAAAGACTGAGTAGAACTCTAAAACAGAAACACCAGAATACAAAGAAACCTGAAGAGGAAATTTATGCAAGCGACTGGAAAGAATGATATGATGATGTAGTAACAATATTCTAATAAGAGAAAAAAGGAAAAAGTGTCCCTTCAGGTCCTTAATGTCTTCAAAAGGCAATGAGAAAGTTAACTTTTAAAAACAGAGGTACAGAGAGTGAATTGGGTCTGTTCTGAGGATTGAAAGAGAAGGGAGGACAAAAGGAATACACTAACATAGAAAGGAGAAAAAAGGGGGTGAAGTTAGCTATTTCTTAGAATAGCAAAGGTATGTATAAAGAGAATATACAAATACGGAAGAAAAGGTAGGAGGAGACATCAAGATGAACCTCACTCCTATCTAAAAGGGGAAAAAGAGGATTGAACATCCACATAAATACACTCATTTCAGTGTAGAAATACATCAAGCTCAACAGGAAAACAAGTGGAAATAGAGGAGTGGTTAGAAGGAAGATAAAGGAAGAAACAGTTACAAACAAAATAAACTTCCTGATCTTGAAAGAGGGATTACAACAGGGGGGGAAAAGAAGAAAATAACTAGAATCTAAAAGGATACTTTAGCTTACCAGATAGACAACTGAAGGATCACTGAACAAACTGTGGTATATAAAAATGTACTGGAATATTACTGTACCCTAAGAAATGATTCAGGATTTCAGAGAATCCTAGGTAGTATGAATTGATGAACTGTGAAGTGAGAATCAGGAATATAATTTATATAAGGATAATGTGATAAAGAGTTTTCTTTAGAAACACACCTGTGAAAGATTTAAGACCTCTGATCAATGATTAACTATATCTCCAAAGGACTTCTGATGATGCATATTACCCATCTCCTGACAGAAAGGAGATGAACACACGCTATGGAGACACACAATTCTGGACATATTCATTAGGTAGATTTGTTTTGGTTAGCTACACTTATTTGTCAAAAGGCAGAAGATTCAGGAAGCACAAACAGGATAATTTTACAGTAACAAATACTATTTCACAGTAACCTATAAAATTTTATCTAAGTTTGGAATTAAAGAAAAATTATCCTTTTAAAATAAGTAACTTAAAGCATTCCTTTCATGCTTACAGGATTCCCTTGCTTGGAAAACTAATTTTTCATAGCAAAATTAACTTTGATCTAATTTCTATCTGAACATCACAAATTCTGAAGAGATTCTGAATTAAGCTATATTGAATACTGATCTATGGCACTGTTATTAAGACCAAATTTTAAATACACATAAACATTAAGTCTTGTCATCATATAACCCTTCCCTTCATCCCCACACACATATACACAAAGTAGGATGACAGCTAGAAGGATTAGGAGACATGTTAAAATTCTTTTTTCCTCAATCACAAAGTTTTAGTACCTGTAAATAAGTATATATCCTTTTACAGTATGCTTACTTCAAAACTCATATTCCCCTGACTCTCTTGGAAACTGCCATGAAAATATTTCCACTGAATTTCCAATATAACATTTACAGAACATACCCTTTCTCTGGGTTTACCATGATGGCTCGAGGTCGGTCTTGCTCTCCTTTGAGTACCACTCCAACAGGTCTCCCATCCAGCCTTGTAACATTAATGACATTAGTGGCCTCACAAGTCCAGTAGATGTAACGGCTATAAATGTCAATGCTGAGGTCATAAGGCTGCATGTCCAGATTCTGATTGGGAACTGAGCTCACAACCACAGTAAGACCCTTTGGAAGGAAAGGTAAAAGACTTATACACAAATGATATTAGGTTGAAAATCAGAAGACCCTGGGGCAGGTTCATTAGATAGCTATCTCCTACATGAATGCCTGAATCCAAGAAAGAACTAATTCTTTCAATGACCAATATGTTATACTAGGTTGTCTAATTCATGGAATCCAAGATATTCTCTGTTGGTTACAACAGAGAGTAGAGAATATAGTAATATAGTATTATTTGTCCTTAGCACTGTAGCTTGGGAAGAGCTGGGGGTGTGCTAATTGCAATTCTCCAAATGCTGGGCTGCCATTTATCAGTCAGCCCTAGCCCAGGACTATCAAATTCGTTTATATAAAATCCAGGGTCACAAAACTGCACAGCACTTCAGTCCTTGCCAGTAGGCTGAAGTGCTCCTTCACAGGACTGATTTATATAACTTTCTATCTGTAGAAATACAACCTTGGGGTGTAACAACGCTGCTAAAATTTTTGAATGCTAGTTAACACTCTATTAGCCCTTTCTCAAAGGCCTAAGGTTTTCTTAAATGCTTCAGTGGTCTGAGCCCTAACTTATCCATCCCCCAAAATATTCCACTTTTTGGTTCCTTAGGATTTGTTCCATAATGGAATCGTCTAACTCCATCAGAACACTGCTCCCAGTCAGAGTTGTGACTGAGTGAAAAGATAATAAACATAGTCACCTAAGCTCCATAAAGTTAGTTAGCATCAGTATCAGCACTATAATCTTGGCTAGTGAATTAAACATATATACAGTCTTATAGATAAAGCAAAGGTCTGCATAAGCATGGCATGCCTATTCATTACATTTTCCCCCATATCACTGTCATCAAACATTTACTAAAAGCTTACAAGATTGCAGTACTATAATACTTCCATTTCTAATAGTTTTAGCTGGAGAGTTTTCTTGCCCTCCAGATCAAGTAAAGAAATAAATAGAATAAAGAAAAATGAATATATATGTATGCACACATATATGAGGGTAGGAAAAGGGAGAGAGGTGAGAGAAAAAAAGGGTCATTTTAGTGTACAAAATGGTGGGGATGGTAAATGAGTCTGGTTAAAGGGGGAAACTCTTTCTTGAGAGAACCCCAAGGTGGTCCAAAAGATATTGGAAAAGCCCCAAAGAAACCTTGGAATTCCCAGGGAATGGCAAGGAACAGCAATCAGATAGGACATTCTAGGCCTATAGAAGGCTATAAATTTTGAGTCAAATTCTTCAATTACCTGGCTCCCATCTTCCTGTGCCTTTCGGATCATATTTTGTCGTGAGTCAATCCAATAAAGTTGTTTGTCCAAAGGGTCATAGTCAATGGCTCGGACATTCCGTAGGCTGTGGATAGGGAGGATTATATCAGGACTCTGTTGCTCATCAATCACCATACGGTTGATGGCATTCTTCTGACTGAAGAGCAGGAAGGTGGTAGGAGCTTAAAGAAAGAAAAAAATGCAAAAAGAACTCTATAATATTCCACTAGAACAATCAGGCCAATGTGAGTACCATTAGGAATGTTACATCATATAAACTTCGGCCAATTCCAGAACATGGAAGAGGGAGGGGGAACAAGAAGGCAATATGGTGAATTTGAAGATTTTTCTATGACACGTGTACTACAAGGGGAAGCAAAATTTGAAGCATAGGACAAAACATGGATTTGTTCAAGAGCTAATGCTTAGTGTAATCAAGACTTAAGCAGGCCCACAATGACCTCAGATAAAAATCATAAACTTTTTACTTTTTTTTTTTTAAAGCAATTGAGGTTAAGTAACTTACTCAAGGTTACACGGCCAGTTATTTTTGTGTGGGTGCCGAGTATCTGAGGCTGGAACCAATCCCAGGTCTCCTGACACTGGGGCCGGCACTCTTACTGTGCCACCTGGCTGCCCCTAAGCAACTGGGGTTAAGTAACTTGCTCAATGTTACATGGCCCGTTATTTTGTGTGGGTGTTAAGTATCTGAGGCCAGAAGTGATCCCAGGTCCCCTGACTCTGGGGCCGGCGCTCTTACTCACTGTGCCACCTGGCTGCCCCAATTTTTTACTTCTTTATGAGATCTGGGATCATTTTAAGTGGATGGGGGCATGTCAATATGCAACAAAAAGTATAGAGATGATTAAACTGAAAGTAGATTCAAGGAGATTCAAGTTCTACTCCTGGTTCTGCCACAAACTTAGGCAAGTCATTTAACTCCTAAAAAAATCCTAATAAAAAGGAAAACTGAATAATTGTATTCTGCCCCTAAATGGCCTAATATTTTGTCTCCCAAACAGCAATGTCTGATGTCATGCCTAGTTATTCTGAGTATCTATTCCTTGGAAGAGTAGGGGTGTCTTTTACCTTGTCCTTCTCAGGAAAATCTAGGCTTTGGTGAAACAGGATGAAATCCTTCTTCAAGATATGGATATAATCCTTTTTCTAACTCCTCTGCCTTTCTCTGGCTTCCAAAAGGGACAATCAAATGTACTAGGCACTGGAACCAATTTTCCCTTATCACATTCAGATTCATACAATGTTTACTTGCGTGAGTCCTTTCCCCTCTATTAGACTGCATTTTGAGAATAAGCAGTTTTTCATCTCCATAGCCCCAGAAGCTAGTATAAAGTAGCACTTTAAAAGTATTTATTTGAATTAAATTGAAGCAAACACACAAATTAAACCCAAATTCTAGGTCACACTCTGCTACCAACAAATTTTGTCAGCTCAGGCATAGCCTATTATTTCTCCTGCCCTCCTCAAAAAAAATTTTTTTTGGAGGGCAATTGGGTTTAAGTAACTTGCCCAAGGTCACACGGCTAGGTTTTTGGTTTGTGTGTGTTAAGTGTCTGAGGCTGGATCCAAACTCAGTTTCTCCTGACTCCAGAGCCAGCATTCTACTCACTGTGCCACCTAGCTGCCCCCCTCCTCAATTTTTTGATCTAAAACTTGGGTGAAGTAAATGTTCTCTAAGAACAGGTCAATGTTCAGGTTCTGACTTCAACACCAGAAGACAAAAAACAAGTAATTGTTTATACTGATTTCTTAACTGTACTGTTTTTTCCTTTAGCTTCTATATACCTTTATTTTATCTGAATCTTCATAGAACTCAATTTTTCCTTTATTTGATGTTCACTATACATTGATTTAATTTCTTTTGATGATTTAAAAAAAATCCTATACTATACAGGTAAGATCAATAACTGGATTATAGCAAATGACAAGTTTCCCACTTTCTTTTTTTAAAGATCTTGAAAAATATGAAATAAATCTCTACCAACAGTATGATTTTCTTAGGAAGTTGAGGCAAAGAACCCTAAATAAATGCAAAGGTCCACACAACTCTGAGACAGTATAATTCTAAGGGTTTTGAAAATGAAGGCTTTCAAATAAGGAAACACTAACAGACAATGACAAACAGGCCTATTAAATATTCTGTGAGCCTTAGTCTCTTGACACACCCTTGTCTCTTGCGCAACAATCGGAATATGTTCCTACCAAGAAACTACATTAATATTTATTATAAACATTTATATCATGCTTACTATGTGTCAGACACCACACTAAGAGCATTACAATTATTATCTCATTTGATCCTCACAACAACCCTGGGAGTAAGATTCAACTGTGCACAAAGTAACGTGAGGAACATAGAAAAGAATGTGAGACAAAAAGGGAAGTACGATGTAAGTTCCTCTTTTTGCATAAAAATAAGTTTTAATGTACACAAGGTTTCATAATTAGTGAGATGTTTCCTTTTTTCAGAACGTGTATCTTGAAGACATTGAGCAAAAAATGTATTAAGAAATCCTATGATAGAGGCAGCAAGGTAGTGCAGTGAATAGAGCAACGACCTTGGAATCAGGAGGACCTGAATTCAAATTCGGCTTCAGACGCTTGACACACTTACTAGCTGTGTGACGTTGGACAAGTCACCCCCAACTGCCTTGACTTCCCCCCTCCAAAAACAAAACAAACAAAACCGAAGAAATTCTATGATAGTGCTAAAACATTCCAATTTCATCACAGTTTCCTCATTTGTAAAATGAGATGGGAGGAGAGAGTAAATGATCTAATTGACAAAAGGCAGTGTGGTAAGGTAGAAAGAATGTCAGAATATCAAATCACAGGATCTGAGCTCAGCCATCTTACTTATGTCACTTTAGATGAGGTACAACCTCGGATTCCTTATCTGTAACAGGAGTGGGTTCAACTTGACAATGGCTAAAATCCCTTCCCACTCTAAACCTGAGTAAACCCTTCAATTAAGTATTGAACTTATACTAGGTATCTAATACTGGGAATATCACAGACATAATTAAATAGTAATAATAATTGTTGGTATTATTGTTGCTATTCAGAGTCATACATTATGAACCACTTTATTCACAACAACCCTGTGAACACTGACTCTGGAGACACAGGTCCTGGAATCAACTCTCCTCTAATGCTTACTACCCCATGTGAACTTCAGCAAAGCATTCAACTCCCTGGACTTGTTTCCTAATTGGTAAAAGGAAGAGGCCCAACTATATGGCTTCCAACCTTCCTTTCAGTCTAGTCCTATGACTCTACAGTGGGGAATACAAATATTATTATAATACTTTTACAAATGAGGAAACTCAGACTCTGTGTTAAGTGACTTGCCTGTTATCACAAAGCTAGTAATTGTGTAAGGTACAATTTAAACTTAAATCTCCTGTGTGTATCAAATTTTCTTCTGTTTTTTTGACTGTAACTTTCTACTGAATCAAAGATTAAAAGCATTTTCAAAATAAAACGGAACTAGAGAGATCACTTAATCCAACTCCCTCACTTGATGGATGAAAAGAGACAGAGAGAACTTAAAGTACTTGCCCAAGTCAAAGACCTCAGAATGACCTCAGATAAAGATCAATCTAAACAAGTTTATCAGTCCTCACTCTTCTTGACCTCTCAGCTGAATGACACTACTGAATACCCACTGTGACTGGAAATTCTATCCCATGTGGGTTTTTATGGACAATGTTGCCTTGGTTCTCCCCCTACCTATGTGATTGCTTCTTAGTCTCTTTTGCTGATTCATCCTCTATATCCTAACCTTTAACTGTGGCTATACCCTAAATCTCTGTCCTTGGTCTTCTTCTCTCTATATACTTGCTTTCAAGTGACCTCATCAGCTCCCATGAGTTCAGTTCTCATTTTTTGTGCAAATGAATCTCAGATCTACACATCCATTTCTAATCTTTGACTATAAAGGACAGGATATAAATGATCAATAGGGAATCAAAATGTGAAATTATCAGAGAGTAAGCAAAGGAGCAGTGAACTGCCCTAAATCAGTGTAAGTCACCAGACTCACTCAAACCAAATTACTGAAAGATTTGGCAGATGTGGCTGATAAGCCACTGACAAATATATTGAAAAGAATGAGAAAATACCGCAGGACTGTAGAGTGGTAAATGTTCTAATTCCCCCCAGCTGTAACTTTCTGTGGTCCACTCCTGTCCCCAACACCCCCTCCCCCCGCCACAAAAGGAAGAGTAGAAAGAGAAAGAAAATATATATAGTCTACAAAATTCAGGCCAAGACGTCCAAATTCAATTTCTGGCAAAATTCTAGAATACATTAATTAAAAGATGATCTGTGAATGTCTGCAAAGAAAGCAATAATTATTAAGATTTAGATAGATCTGGGGAATACCACAGAAACATTTTATTTAGATTTCAGCAAAACATTTTACAAATTCTCTCATGCTGACTTTGTGAAGAAGAGAGAGGGAGATCATTGTTTGTCCTTCACTCTGGAAGAGGACCATGACATCAGGAAGGTGATGCCCAGACTTGGAAGTGAATTGGATTTAAGTGAGCAAGGGCTGTGAAAAATCACCAGCTTCACTCTCTCCTCTGGAGACATCTGGGTCCAGGGGCAAAGTATAGATAAGGATGACTGGAGATGGCCCCCCAGAGGAAGAGATGCAGGTTAAATAATACCATAGTTACATGAATTTAAGAACTGGTTGAATGTCCAAACTTTAAAGAATAATTCTTAATGAGCTGAGGTCAACTTGGAAGGTTCTAGCATAGTATCACCAGGGATATGACCTTGGTGCTGTGATCTGTAACATAAATTTTTTCATCAATTTTAGGCACTGATGGCATGCTTATCAAACATGTAAGTAATAAAGGTGGGAAAGAAAGCTAATGTGTGGGATATCAAAGATAGGATTTAAATAGATCTAGAGACACCAGAAAAATGGTTTAAATTGAAAAAGATGATAATTAGAATACTTTCTTACCTTTCCCATCTCTATTGCTGGTGAGTCAACTCAATTCTATGCTATTCTCTACCCTCAAATCCCTTGCCCTCATCTTATTTCCAAAATCACACCCTGTCAAACCCCAAATATGGATTACTCCCAACATCTGCCTCCTTTACTGCTATCCACATGCTCATGAATGGAGCTGGAGAAAATCATAAAACCATGTTGACTGGTCCCATAACAAACTTGTTATCTAATTTCAACTAGGACACATTGAAACAAAGCAAATACCATTCCTCTATAATCGATGCAATCCCATTTTCTACAACAGCTATTGCAAAGCTTCTTTCCCCTCAAGCCTCCCATGGTACCCCTTCTCTCCTACTCACTGAGATGAAGATGTCACCTCCTCTTTAACTGAAAAAACGAAAACAAAAACCAAAAACTGAGACTATTTGCTAACAGGCTTCCTTCTTCCCTCCTCATCTCACATCACTCAGACATTTACCTCGTATCTCCACCTTCACTCACTTCAAAGAAGTGGCCCTTCTCCTTCCCAAACCCAAGTCTTCCTCATTCACCCTTAACCTCATCAACTCCCTCAATTTTGCTAGCAAACTGACTCCACTATCTTTCCCTCTTTCTCATTTTCTACCTCTCTTTTTCTATTTGCTCCTTCCCTGTTGCCTACAAACATGCTCATGTTTCCAATATCTTCAAAAAACCCTCACTTGATGTTACCATCTTTGCAAGTTCTTGTTCTATCTTTTCCCCTTTTTGACTAAACTTGAGAAAAGTCATCTATATTCCCTTCTAAAGCTCTCACCTCCCCTTTCCCCACCCAACTTCACTCCTCCCCACATCAATCTGGCTTCTGATATTTCAATATTTAACTGAAATTACTCTCTCCAAAGTTATCACTGATCACTCAATTGTCAACTCTGACATTTCTCAATCCTAATTGTTCTTGATCTCTCAGAAGCACTGATCACCTTCTCTCCATGAAAATCTCTCTAAGTTTTCATTACAATGTTCTCTCCTGATTCCTATCTGACCATTCCCACCCCAGTCTCCTAGTTTCATTAGGAAAAAAGTGAAAATTGGCTATGTTTACTTTTTCTCACTTTGGGGTCTAACATATTTTAATTATTTAAACACAATATCAAATTGAAAAGGGTTAATATTTTGCCACATTATCATACATTACTATCACCAAGTAAACAGTAACAAAAAATTGTTTTGTTTTTAACTAACCCTCTCTCTTTCCAGTAAACATCACCTTTGATCTGTCACATTTTTGACTCCAGAAAGAATGGGCATAGTGTTCCCAAACCCTGCTTTTTCCTCAAATTCTAACTTGTTCATAGGAATTATAACTTACCACTGCAAGTCCTGTTGTCAGTATTCAGTGAGTAGTGGGCTGGACATCCACAAACAAAACCACCAACTGGTACAGCCAAGCAGAGATGGGAACAGTGCCCATTGCTGGAAGCACATTCATTCCATCCTGCCTGCCTAGAGGAATGAAAAACTAGGATGTCCATCACGTAATCCAAATGACCCTGTATGATGGTTCGGTTTTGGCCACTGGTTTTATTGGCACGTTCAATGCTACGTCGGCTCCAGTCTGTCCAGTATATGTAATCCTGGTACTGAGTCAAGCCAAAAGGATGAGGCAAGTCATCTGCTATAACTTCACGGTTCAGGCCTGTTTTCAGAAATGCAACAGGGAGGTAAGAAGAGGGATAAAATATGAGAATAAAAATATCCAGCTGGCTGAACAAAAACATTTTGTAATATGTGAAAAAATTATATTTGTAGGCAGTTAAGAGTGTAATTATTTTAAAAACAATCCCAAAACCAGTCTAATCTCTGTAGTCAGCTCATCTACATTTTAACCCTATGTCTCAGACTAACATTTCTGCTGTGAGTCAGTGATTGGTTTCAACTTCTGGAAACATGTTTTGATAACATTATTAATTCTTTCTAATAAACAAAGAGGCTTCTATCACTCTTCTGGTAGTTTCTATTACAGGTAACTTTAGGAATATCTACCAATTTCTTTTATAATAAATTATACAGTCACAAAAAGATTTGTAAGACAAATATTTACCAGTCTCAGTCTTTTCAAACAGTCTTAAATACAATAAAATTCCCTTATAATGAAAGAATGTGGACGATCCCATCAGATTTTTGTTGGTGGTGTTTGACCTATATAAGTGACCACAACTTCAAATTTTAACTTCAAAACAGTTTATACAGAAAGAGAAAAGAAAACTTGTTCTCAGCTTCCCTACATTTAAACAATGTTTCATCTTCTTCAAAATGAGATCTCTGTGAAGTGCCCTGAAAATCTTAAGCATTATATAAGCATTGTTATCATTATTAACATCATCATCATCATCAAAGGATAACTCTGGAAGAGTACCTCTTTTAACACCACAGCCTTATCCTTTTTACCCTGTCCCATGTCTATATTTAAAAAAATTCCTCCTAACAACAGAGAAAAAAGAATATTGTAAATGGGACCAAGAAACAGAATGCAAAGAGAGGATCATCTGGAATAAGAAACTGACAGCATATACCCTCACCTGGTTAAGGAGTTTGAAAACAGCTACAAATCTTAGTTGCTCACATGTAGCAGCAAATCTATACACAACATATATACATATATGTATCATAAATAAAATTTTAACCATCAAACTAACTTTATATTCAAAACATCAACAATAAGTGAATAGAGCAAAGGCTCTGGAGTCAGGAAGACCTGAGTTCAAATCTGACCTCAAATACTTGATATTTTATAGCTGTGTGACCTTGGGCAAGTCACTTAACTCCAACCCCAACTGCCTTGCTTTTCCCCTCCCAAAACAAAACAAAACACATCAACAATAACCCACCCCTTGAATGTTTCAATTTGAATGAATAAAACTACACCTTACCTAGCATATTTGAAGATTCTATTAAGTTGGTATCCAGGTCTGTCCAGTAGAGTCTTCTTTTAGCATAATCAATAGTTAAGCCATTTGCCCGTCCTACATTTGGAACTAACGTAGTACGTTCACTTCCATCCATGGCAGCTCTATCTATCTTGGGTTTTCCACCCCACTCAGTCCAATACATAAACCTAAATTCAAAATGCTCATTATTTTACATTTTTCATTTTTGATCACATAAATAAAAGGAAATGACTTATAGATAATTATGTAAACTTTAAGAACTTCAACAGGACAACATGGGGAAAAGACAAAAACGATGGCTATGAATCAAATGCTTCATTTACTTTATAGCACCCTCAACTAAATATTATTTCCTTAAAAGTTAGAAGGGAAGTCAGGTCTTCCTATAACATTTCCAATAGCATCTGTTTTATCCAAAGCCTCAGAACTGGACCCCTACCAAATATTTGCTACTACAGTACTTGGTGTATAATGAAGTTCAAAAGTGAGCAAGGTGATGAAATAAATTTAAGAAATTAAAGCATTCTACTAATTTCTTTATGTTCTCCAGATCTTTCTTATGTTTCTAAGTGTTATTTTTCCTGCACTTGTAATAAAGGAGGCATATAGCACTCCCTAAAGCATATTTTTTCTTCTCTGTTCATCTCAAGGAATTGACAGGGAAAAATTATTAACTGAGCTGATTCTGATACTGTTATTAAGAAAAGATGGAATGAAAATTCAGTGATTAGTTGGTTCAAGAGAAGAGTAGGTACATCAATGAAATATGTACTTTTTTCCCCTTCTGGATAAACTGTTCAACTTCTAGATTACAAATGTAATAAAAGAAAACTATCTGAGTTGAAAATTTTTGAATATAGTTAATGATCTTAGTCTGGTTTCTGTTTAATCAAGGGTCTCTGTCATCAAACTTATAGTAACAAATATTATTCCAGACATCTTGTTCAATAGTGTCCAAGAGACTAATACTTAAAAGAAGAGCCAAAGATGGAAAGAACATTTACTTCTTAATCTTGGCACTGTCCTCTCAGAATAGTGCTGAGAAACAAGAATGGAACAGTGAAGTGAAGGGCCTGGAAATCATGCCCTATGAATAGACTCAACTGAAGAAAATGGAGACTTTTAGTCTAGAGAAGAGAATACAAAAGGAAGAGATGACAGCTCTCTTCAAATATCGAAAAGGAAAAGAAACATGAGATTAGGAACAAATGAAGTTGAAGAAAAGCAAATTTAAGCTTAAAGTAAGTAAAAAAACTTGCTAAAAATTAGAATCATGCAAAAGTAGAATTGGAAAAGTAGGTTTTTCCTTCACAAGAGTTCCTCAAGTAAAGGCCTGAATGATCAGGTTTATTGTAGAAAGGAGATTCTTGTTTTGTTTTGGTTTTTTTTGCTTTTCTGGAGGGGGGAAGGCAGGGCAATTGGGATAAGTAACTTGCTCAAGGTCACACAACTAGTAATTAAGTATCTGAGGCCAAATTTGAACTAAGGTCCTCCTGACTGCAGACCGATGCTCTATTCACTTTGCCACCTAGTCACCTGAAAGGGATTCTTGTTGAAGTACAATTAGGATTATACGGCTTCTGAGGCCCTCTCCAACTAAGACACTTTATGACTTCAAAATATGTCTGGCCATTTTACAATCATTTTCTGCTAGGTTCTAAGTGTACTTGCTACCTACACATGAACAGATCAGGTGCCTCTCTCAAGTCAACTGGTTAGAAGTAGGCAGCCTTACCACTATATCTTTAATTACAGAATAACATTTTAAAAAGCTTTTTTCTCCAAAAATATTTTCCGTTATTTTACTTCATTCTCACAATAACACTGTGAGGTAAGCAGGAAAGGGATTTTATAGATGAGGAAATTGAGGCAGAGTTTAAGTGATTTGAATGTTATGCAAATAATTAATAAAACAAGCAATGAGTATCCTAATCTCTAGCAAAATATTCTTTCAACAAGATCATCACAAGTACTATTTAGAAGCACTCTACAAACTGGCACTAGGCTAGATTTCTCCTTTGCCAGTTGTTTGTTAATCAAGATCAGTGATGTGGGACTGAAAATGCATCTTTTTTTTCCTAATCTATGATAGCTGAAAGCTGACATATATGAAGTACCATAACATTTAAGCAGCTTTCATAAACTGCAAAATTAGAGGATGTAGGTTCAAATCCTACCACTAATGCTTATTATTACCTGTGAGACCTTAGGCAAATCATTTAAACCTCCCTTAGCCTCAGTTTCTGCCTCTATAAAATTAGGGAGGCCTGGACTAGATTGTCAATAAGGTTCTTCCCAGTTCTAAAGACATGCTTATAATCCAATGAATGCCAGTGTTTTCAGGCTGTATGTGGGTAGCACTTGTCAGGTTATGGGTATGTGCAAACCCTTTGGGAGCCAAAATGTGTATGAAATAAATCTGACATGTGCTAGTAGTGACTCTTATCAGTATTCTTGGTCATAAATCCTAAATGTGTCTGACAGTTAATGCTAGGAGGCAACATCAACTTTACTTTAATGCTACATGATATGATCAAGAATGCTCACTCTAAATATGGCCTAATTGATTAGACAATCAGGGAAGAGGCTAAGTAATATGAAGTGATCTACTATAATCTCAAATATGGTAGATATATTTGTTGTTATCTAAACATTTGAATTTTATTAAATTAATTTCCATTCCTAATTTTGAGTTTCCCCAGCTGGTGAATATTTTTTTTTTTAAAGAAAACCATATTGTAGTAAATCCTTCCTAGAACAATACCTATAATCCAATACTTCTAAAACTTGTCTTGAGTCTCCTTTATACTCCTAAAAAATTTTGAGAACCTCTTAAGACTAAGAACTTTTGTTTATGTAGGTTATATCTCTCAACATTTACCATTTTAGAACTTTAAACATCTTGGTATCATTATGAAAAGTTTTGACCTCATGTACCCTTAGAGGTTCCTGGACCCTACTTTGAGAACTGCTGCTATACTCTACAGAGCCAAAGGCTACCTCTTTAATGAGCAGATTTCACTGTAATATATGTTTCTTTGATTTTCTGAAAACAGTAAAACCTCACTGATAAGGATTAAATATACACAATCTGAATCAGTCAAAAGACAAAAATATAGAGCATGTCTTATTTTTTTAATACAGTTTTATTGCTTTAGAGTACAGTGTCTAATCCGAGGTCTTATTTTCCTGATAGGATTTGAAATGATCACAACTCTTTTTATATGTAAGCATATGACTCCAAAATATTTAAAATAATTCATTTTTGGTATATAATCATTATGTTAAACTTTTTTACCCTATTAATTTGCTTAAGTAAAATCTTCTCTATAATGTAAAGGTACACTCAGTCCATTACTAATCTGTTCTAAATCACTGGAGACTGAATCAATGACTTTAAAACATTTTCATTTGGGCATAACATCCTTAACAAATATTTCTCAGGATATCAAGATTTTGGCCTTGATTATATGACTACATCCCCTCCCAAATTATGTATTCTAGGCTTATCAATTCCATCCTCTTGTGCCCTTCAGAAAACAATTCTGTGTAGCTACAAAAACTACAAAAGCAAAATTAAGTTTACCCTTCTGCAGGGTCTAATGCAAGAGCTCTGGGGCTATCTAGGTCCTTCCACACCAGAACCTGACGATGTTGACCATCCAGCTTTGATACTTCAATACGATTTGTTCCAGTGTCTGCCCAGTATAAATTCTTTCCTAGCCAGTCTACAGCCATGCCTTCTGGATAATCCAAGCCAAATTCCACCACATGCTCCAGTGAACTGCCATTCATAAATGCTCTGCTGATAGTCTACAGAAACACAGAGACACATAAGACATGAAAATAATGATGAAAGATTTACAAACAAAACATAATTCAGAAGAATAATTAAGAGGGAGTTTAGGGGAGAGGGTATTTTTTCTTTTAAAGCAAAACCAAAAGTCCCTATAGTTCATGAGCAGTGAAAATATTTCATAATATTTTGTAATCTCTATTGCAGAAATAAGTTTAGGTGGATCTGGATCTAGTAAAAACTAAAAATACAAGTGATCCTTCAGAATTTACTATCAAATCAAAGGAGAGAACTTTAGTATTTTCAAGAATCAAAATGCATACTAATACATCAGATATGTATAACCTTTTTAAAAAAATATCCTTGGTCACCAAGTAGAAAAATATATGACTACAACCTGTGGATAGATACAATGTAGACTCAGCTTTCTGAACACATTTAGGAGTGTTATCATGATAAATTGATGGGAAATTAGTATTTTTAAACAAAGTAGCCTTGTCTATGTGCCACCTCCCCCCTATATTTCCAATGTAGCTTTAAATTAAATGTAGCTTTGAATTAAATTGTTAAATTGTTGCATGTTAAATTGGTAGAATGGACAATCAATAGGCAGTCAGCAGCTTTAAATTACTCCCTGACGAAAGCTATCATCACATAATAAAAACAGGAATAAGCTACTCAGAATACAATATATTTATTATATAATGAAACAAGACAAAAACATCTGGCAAAAAGAAGCAAAGTCTCCCCAATTTTTCTGACCCATTTTCTGATTCTGTTTTCTGATAGCTCTTCTTCCTGATTTTATCAAGCTAGTTTAAAACCAATAACTGCAACTGGTGAGGGATTAAAAAAAAATTGTATGAAATAATTTACTAGCCCAACCTCTTACTAGATTATTTAATACAGTATCCTAATTTCTTTATCAACTATAGACAGAAAAGAACTTTTTCTCAGCCCTTAAACTGCCCATGGCAAACAGTATCTATGAAATTGCTGGATTGTTTATTTAGGAAAGAGGGAAGTCACGTACATGAAATATAATTCAGCAAAAATATTAATCTGACTACAGAATATTCATAGCAGCTAGATAAAAGGAAAAAAAGCTAGTAAATTATACAGCAACCATAGGAGTCCTAGGGTGAATTTTAGATCAAAAGGCTCAAAGTCATATTTACCTCAACTTTTGGAAACCAAAAAATACCTAGGATCATAGGATGTAAAAGCTGGATGGCACCTTAAAAATCACTTAATTAACATTCTAATTCTATAGAAGAGTTCATTGAAACCCAAAGGGGCTAAGTGACTTGTCCATGGTTTGGTCACAGATGTATTAAGTATGAGCTGGGTGTCAAACCCCATTTCAGTGATTCTTTCCGCAATACCACAGTTATATCTCACACTGCTACATGGATCACCTCACTCCTACTACCCTACTCAGTGGTAGTCTCTAGCCATGGGTTCAGCACATTCCTCAGTCCTAAGTGCAACAGTCAGAGGTCATAGGGATCATAGATTCAGAGCTGGAAGGGATCTCAGAAACCATCAGATGGAACTCCCTCATTTTACAAATGAGGAAACTCAGGTCCAAAGAGGCTCAGGCTCACAGTCACACAGACAGTAAGTGACACAGTTAGAATCTGAATCAATGTCTTCTGACTCTATATCCAGTCAATTTTTTCCATTGGATCATATGTCCTAATGTCTATGGGCACTAATGGTAGGTCAGGCAGATAGACAAAGAAGGACAAAAGAAAATGATGAAAAGAGAAGAAAGAAAAATAATATAAAAGAAGGCACAGTATTATTCATTATATACTCCTGTTCTAGGATATTAGGGTTGGCAGACTGACTAATCCCCCTTTACCTTCAGAGAAATATCAGTCCAGTAAATACGATTGTCTGTTACATCAAAATCTAAAGCAGAAGCTTCTTTCACACCAGTCAGTGGGATGGCCACATTGTTGTTGTTTGTTTCCAAAGAGATGCGCCTTATGTCTGCTCTCCGAGAAAACAAGAGGAAAGCTTCTGGAACAATGCAAGTCTTCATGTCACTGATAAGCTCAAAGCCGATGGGGCAGGCACAGCGGAGTCCCTGAGGTCTATAGAGGCAAAGATGGCTACATCCCCCATTTTCATTAGCACATGGGTTGGAACCTAAAAGTAAATTATTGAAAGACAGAGTTAAACACAGACACAAAGCAACATGGTTTTTGGTGCCAGTCATTTTTAGATTGCTAAATATCTTGAACAAAGCCATATGTGTGCTCTCTTCCATGCCCAGACAAGCAGTATTCATAGACTTGTAGAAAAATAAAACTTCATTATAAAATTCTTTCCTTCTCACCCATGATTAAGTTCCAAATAAGTGAAATTTTTTGCATAATATTGTATGTTTTTAGTAGGGAGGTGTCCCTCTAAGACAAAACCACCAAAATGCAAATTTTGTAGCCAGAGCATTAAGTCCCATTAAAAGGGCAACAGATTATGTCTATATTACCAAATTTCTTAAGTTTTTTTCCCCCCTATTCTGCCCCTGGGGAAAATTTGAAAGTGCCAGAACATACTAATCATCTATTTCAACTATTCAAAAAAGCTGCTCTGTAAACTTTTGCCTCTTACTCATCTCTCTTCCCTTCTTTCTCCCTCTATTTCCAAGCATTAGGTTAAGTTTTTATCTACTCACCAATGATTCGATGAACATTTGTGGCTTTTAGGCCCATAAGATCAGGCAGCTGATCTATGATGATTTCCCTTTCAGCACTTCGTTTGTGCACCCGTTCAATGCTACGTCTTTGCCAGTCAGTCCAATAGACATAGTCTCCAAGCAAGGTGAACCCAAAAATGTGAGGAATCTTGTCTTCCACCAACACTCTTCTTCCAGTACCATCTGCATTCATAACCTTTGGATTGGCAGTGGGAAGGAGAAAAAATTGTACTCACCCACTGAATGAAAAATGTAAGTAAAATAACTTAGTTCAGATTTTATTTTTAATCTATACTTGATCCCTTGGTTCTTAATTCCGCAGTTATTACAAACCTTTTCCTTCCTCAAATTTCCATCTCCATCTCCTCCATAGTCAACTACTTGACTAAGCTGGAAGGCATCTAGAGTGATCAATTCAAACCATAAAACTTCTCAGATTCTCTACCAATTTCTTTTTCTTTTCTTTCATCCAAATGTAAGGGTGGGGGTTACTGGAGCAAATCAAATCATCCACAACAACTAAAATGAGTGATAAGATGATTAATAATTAACTAGGTTATTAAAAGTAGTTCCTAATTACTTTCCCTGCCTGAAGTCTATCACCTCTCCAATCCATCTTACATACTGCTCCATAGCAATTTCTCTTAAACAAAGATCTGACTATGGAAATTACCTAAACCTAACCAACTCCAATGGCTTCTTATTGCTACTGGGATAACATAAACTCTTTGGTTAACTCCTTAAAGCTCTACACAACCTGGCTCCAATTTATCTTTTCATTCTCACTGGATATTATTCTTCCTCCAATACTTTGTAATCTCCTCAAACTGACCTTCTCTCTATTCTTCACACACCATACTCCATCTCCTGTCTGTGGTCCTCTGCACTGCCTCTTATACATGCCTAGAATGAATTCCCTCAATTCCACCTTATAAAGTCCCTCTCTGCCTTTATGATGCAGTTTAGAAACCATCTTCTGATGAAGCCTTTCCTGATAACTGCCACACTCCTCCCTTCCCCCACATTAATATTCATGATGCAGATATTTTTGTATATACTTGTTATGTCCCCCATTAGAATGTAATTTCCATGGGAGTAGAAACTTGTTTTATTCTTTATATTTTTATCCCCAAGGCCTAGCATAATATCTGGCATGTAGCAAGTACCTAATAGATACTTGCAGATTGATTTACAGGTATAAAGGTCTGGTGACCTCCCTAGACGGAACAAAATGTTTTTTCACACCGGTTAAGAAATCTGATGACACCTTACGGGGCCTCTTTAAATGAGCAAGAGCTGGGTTGGAACCAAAGGTTTGAGTACCTGGCAGTAGAGAGTATTCTAAACCCTGGAGAAGAAATTTCTTGGGGATAAGGGAAGGGAAGAGAATAAACATTTATAAAATAGCACCTACCTACATGCCAGGTACTGTACCAAGTGCTTTACAAATATACATATATTTTGCTTTTTGGAAGGCAACTGGGGCTAAGTAACTTGCCTAAGGTTATACAGCTAGTTTTTTGTGTGTGCGTGGGTGTTAAGTGTCTGAGGCTGGAACCGAACTTGGGTCCTTCTGACTCCGGGGCCAGTGCTTTACTCACTGTGCCACCTCGCCACCCCCATATATATATATATATATATATATATATATATATATGTTTTTTTTTTAACAAATATTTAGTTTACAAATTTTACAAATAAAATTTACAAATACTCATTTGATCTTCATAACAATAGTGGAAGATAGGTGCTGTTATTATTCTCATTTCTATAGTTAAGGAAATTGAAGCAAAGAGAGGAAAGTGACTTGCCCAGGGTCACTCAGGTCTCCCTGTCTATAGACCCAGCATCCTATCCACTATACCTTTAGCTTTAATGTCTTCAGCATCCTATCCACTATACCTTTAGCTTTAATGTCTTATAAATTCTTAAGGAGGCCTCTGGACTTTCCATCTTCCCATCATAGCAAACCCAGAACAGGAGACAACAGTGTCTGCCTTGGCATCAAGGACAGACTGGGTACAGATTCAAATTTCTATTAAGTACCCAGTAGGGAAAATAATACCACACCTAAGGGAGTCTTGAGGGCTCCAGCAAAGGGACATCCAGAAACTGTGGATTACTCCTTCGTCACATCAGCTTACACCCACTTTCACCAGAATTCTCTAAGTATTTTTAAAAATATTTTTATTTAAAGTTTTGAGTTCCAAATTCTATCACTGCCCTTTTCTCACACATTCTTTGTACAAAAGTTCTCAATGATTTGTTAGTGCTTAGAAGGTAAATATCAAACTCCTTAGCATTCAAGATCCTCCCATAAAATGGAACTATCTCACCTTTCCAACTATGTCTTAAACTATTCCCTCCATAAATTCTATACACCAACAAAACTGGAATACTTGCTGTGCCCTGTAGACATTTTGTATTCCCCTGCCTTCATTCCTTTGCTCATGCTTGGAACACCTTAGCCCTTCACCTTTTTTCTTTTCTTTTTGGAGGGCAATTGGAGTTAAGTGACTTGCCCAAGGTCACATGGCTAGTTTTTGTGTTAAAGTGTCTGAGGCTGAATATGAACTCAGGTCCTCTTGACTCCAGGGCCAGTGCTCTATTCACTGCACCACCTAGCTGCCTCTCTTTACCTTTTTTCTACTGAAATTCTGCCAATTCTTTAAGCCTATTACAACCACCTACTTTAAAGCCTCCATCAATGATAATCTCTTCCTCTTTGGACCCCACAAGGAATTCCATCTGCACCTCATCTTGGGTTTCTATCATATACTGTTCTGTATTATATTGCTCTGTATTTCTAAATACATACATGTCTTTATATTATAGTAATTCAAGTATGAAACAATAAAGAAGGGTACCACTATCATTCAAGTTATCCAGGTTCAGAACTTCAGAATCATCACAGACTTCCCTCTCCCTCACCTTTCACATGTAATCAGTTTTGTTAATTCCAACCCCCCAAAATAACTGTTTTTCCTCTCCAATCACAAGGTCAATCTTTGTTCAGGTCCTCTTCACCTCTCAGCTAGACTAATAACAGTTGATATTTATAAAATGCTTAGCACTATATATTGTCTCAATTAATCCAGCCAAGTCACTCAAAATTTCATTGCCCCAGTTGAAAAACTATTCTGTCAGAGAACATCTGCCTATCTGTATTGATATAAGTTGTTTCATCAGCTAGAGTTTCCTATACAAAAACAAAACAAAATCCAAAACAAAACCAAAAAACCTCAGCTCTTAGAACCCATTTATCCACCAAAGAGATCCTCAGGAATACCCTATGAAATAGATGATATTATGATTCTTTTTTTACAGACATAAAAACTGAAGCTCAGAGAAGTTAGGTGATCTGCCAGGATAATAGATGTGCTAGCTAATAAATGTCTATAGAAGGACTAGCAACCAGGTTTTTGCAATCCAGCACTCTCATATGCTATACCAAAATACTTATGACAAGAGCCTCTTCATTGGTATCTGCTTCTGATCTCATCCTCCATTTAACATCAGCAGCTCTGCTTCATTCTGACTCCATGGAACATCATGTTCTCTCACTAGGTATCCTACTGTGGCCCTCTCCTCTTTGTGTGCTGTCTTCCACTATTAGATTGTAAGGTCTTTGGGGGCAGAGACCTTTTTTCTTATTTGTATCCCCAGCATTTAGCACAGTACTTAAGAAATGCTTGTTCAATTCAATTTCTTGCCAATTCATCCTCCACACAAATGCCAAATTGATATTCTTAAAATATAACAGATCTGACCATATCATTCCTATACTAAAAAATTCTCAGTGGCTCCCTATTGCCTCTAGGATGAATTACAAAATCCTCACACTGGCATTTAAAACTCCAAAGACTTGAGGCAGCAAGGCGAATAGAGTATAGACTTAGAATCAGGAAAACTTGAGTTCTAATCTGGCCTAAGACACTACTTGTGTTGCCTTATGTTTCAGGAACTGGTTACTGCCTGGTTACTGTTCAAGGCTTTGGTTCTGGGGCCACTCTACTACTGAAGTTTATTTCTCCAAGTACTATAGGATTCCCGGGCCAGTTTATAACTGGATTCTGCATGGGGCTTTTCCCTCCCTGTTCTTTTTTGCCTTGGAGCTCCACTCAAGGCCTTTCCTGTATGCTCTGGGGTACTCTGCACAACTTCTACTTACTCTGGTTTATCTTCACTGCTAGTTTCCACAGAATTCTGACAAGTTTTTTTATGCAGTCTTGGCCTACAGAAATATACAGCTGATTCTGTTTATTTTTTTTCCTGGTTCAATTTTAGAGCTTAACTAGACTGTTTGTGAGAAACAGGGGCTCCTTTAAGTCTTAATACACTACTTTTTTTTGAGGGTGGCAGGGGGTGAGAAATACAGCAGTCACTCATGGGCCTGATCCCATTATTGATCAACACAGAGGTTTGAGACCTGCTGTTTCACCCCTCCTTTAACAGAATCCCTCCTCCCTCCTCCCCCCCCCACAACCCACCCCTAAGGCTCATCATATTGGTGCCAGAATTAGTGCAGATATCTAAACAGCTTTAGCTCTATTGAATCTCAGAACTCCAGAGCTCAACTGATCAACCAACCTCAGTTTCTCAATAGCAGGATTACAAACAAGCATAGACAAGCCCAACCTTGTTGCCATTGTCCCATGCCTACACTTTCTATTAAGCAATACTGACTGCTTCTTCAAAAGCAGCAATTAAAATTTCATCAGAAGTGAAAGTAGCCTCCTGTCCTAGATAGAAAAAAGGTCATAACATCATTTTACTGAAATGCTCAGTACTGCTATTTAATTACCCATACTTCCCCAGAACAGATTTAATTTAATCACATTTGATAAATGAAATATTCATTATATGGCAAAATATGAAAAATCATAAAATGTAGCTGATGAAAAGTATGGAAATAAAAGACCAGGAACACTTCTACATCAATTAGCTGAAGCATTTAGGCATCTCAGTGTGGCAAAGTAGAGAGACCTTTTGAATGGGAGTCGAGATTTGGGTTCTATGCCCCAAAATATTGCTAACCAGCCCTTGGCTCTCTTAATAAAAGATTCTCCCTCAGGTTTAACCACTATGACAGCATGGCCCTCACATAGAGTCAGGGACACTGTGCTTATAACTGAGAGAGAGTTCCACAGGGTAGGTAGTAATTGTGGAACAGGGATTTCAGGTGAATTCAACTACTGTATTTAAAATACCATGCTAGGACCTGGCAGAGAAATTAAGCGGGCCATGAACTACGCCTTCAAGTAGTTTAAAATCTAACTGGAATGTTAAGACATATACACCAACGCACATGAAATTCTACAATATAAGGCACTAGGTGATAAGTGCTACATAATGAGTACTTTGGGAACTCAGAAAGAGTAGAGATTATTTCTAGCTTCATCTGACAGGAAAGACTGAAAAGAGGTAGAATTTGAGTACTATAGGAATTCAAAGGTAGGGGAGACTCCTTTGAGTTTTAATTATCAGGAATTACTTCATACAGGAAGACTATGAACTGGATCTTGCTGAAACAGGGTTTAAAAGTCATAGAGGGGCAGCCAGGTAGCACAGCGAGTAAGAGCACCGGCCCCAGTGTTGAGATGACCTGGGGATCGAATCCGGGCTCAGATACTTAGCACCACACCCAGAAATAACTGGCCGTGTAACCTTGAGCAAGTTACTGAGAGTCCCATTAAGGGAACTACAAGTTTATTCAGAAAGAATAAATGTAAAATAAAGGTAATGAAAACCTTCCTGGCTTTCCAACAAATACTGTTTATTTCTAGACTAAGGATGTCTCTCATAAAACCAAACAAAAAATATCTAAATGAATTCAATTCAATCAATATTTGTAGAGTGCATGTATTTTTAAAAAATCCATTTATGGAAAACTCCATAAAATACAAAAATAATCATTTTATTATTGCAATAGTACTTTGCTGAAGTAAATATATTACTGAAAATCATATTTCATGGGTAGAATTTCTGTAAGGCAAATTAATAAGAGAAATGTTCTGTTTTGAACACAGGAAAAGGAGATGTGCATTCGTTAATAAAAGCAATAAAAACAACCATAATTTAACAATTAACGTATCTAAAACCTAGGTTCCCAATATCTAATTAACTGTAAAGACTCTTTTTATATTAAAAGAAGATGGAAGTAATTGGGGATGGGATTCAATCTGAACCCTTAAAAGGAAAAGATCATGTCTTTGAAAGCAACCCAGTCCCTGAATTTTCCCATACATTTCAGTAGCCCAGATCACTGATGCCTTTACCCAAGGCATCTGACCCACCCCAGACTACCCTGATTACTTCATTAGCTTACTTGACACTCCTTAATCCCATGCAGGCCCCTTTCTTGGTTACCTCTGGACCACCCCAGGTTACTACTGGCCACCCCTTAATCTCATCCAGATCTTCCCACAGTCTTTCAAGTTTAAAATATCAATCTTGCCCCCATTAAATTGCTCAGATTCTTAAAATCTGGCCAGCTTGTATTGGGTGTCACAAACAGCACAAACTCACTAGGAGTCTGGCCAGCTTCTGAAACTGATGTTACAATAAACTCACTACTTGAATTGAAAGAAGGCTTGAGTGGTCAAATTATTTTGAGACAGACCCATACCTTGTCTTGCATTTCAGGGTTCCCAGCAACCCCAAACTGCAAAAGAAGCACCATAGTCACACTAAAAAGTATATTTTTATAAGGAGTCAAAAGTTGCTCAATAATACTGGTTTTGGAGATAATATTCACTTTTTTTGCTTTTTGGAGGGGGGAACACAGGGCAATTGGGGTTAAGTGACTTGCCCAAGGTCACATAGCTAGTAAGTGTTAAGTATCTGAGGCCAGATTTGAACTCAGATCCTCCTGACTTCTGGGCTAGTGCTCTATTCACTGCGCTACCTAGCTGCCCCAATAATATTCACTTTTAAAGTCAAACTAAAGAAGGTACCCTCAAAATGAATTTGTTGAAATCATACAAATTTCAAGATAAAGCTATCAAATGGACAAACATGGTTAAAAAAAAAACAGGTCTAGTTATTTCAAACAACTTTCAATGCAACAAATTCTAACTCAATACTGAATGTATATAGTATCCTGGAACAATGTAAAAATGATAATGCATAACTTTTTAACTGATGAAAGTATTATAAAATTGAAGGTCAACTGACTAGTACAACTGAGAAAACCATTGGGCTGTTACAGATTTTCTTAGGAGTTTATTTACTCGCTAACTTAAATTTCTAAGAAAAATCAACACCCCCCAGCAGATATAGCAAAGGATATAAACAGGCTGTTGGTTAAAGAAAAAAATTCAAGTTATCACTAACAATATGGAAAAAAAATCACTAATAATTAAAGAAATGTAAATTAAACAACTCTGGGGTTCCACCTCTTACCTATCAAATTGATATCAAACTGACAAAGATGACTCAAAAAAGAACACATGTCAAAAGAACTGCCCCCAAATAGGCACAGGGTTAGTAGAACTCAGAAAAAGTACAGCCATTCTAACCATGTCCAGAATGTTACTAAGTTGTACACCCCTTTGACCCAGGAATATCACTACTTGGCTTATACTACAAAAAGTTTGGAGCAGCTATATGGCTCAGTGGACAAAATGCTGGGGCTGGAGTCAGAAGACCTGAGTTCAAATCTAACCTCAGACACTTACTAGCTATGTGACTCTCGGCAAGTTACCTAATCTCTATTTGTCTTAACCCACTGGAGAAGGAAATAGGCAAACCATTCCAGTATCTTTGCCAAGAAAACCCCTTCCTGAGGTCACGAAGAGTCAGACACGACTGAACAACAACAAAAAGATCACAGTAAAAGGACCCATCTGTACAAAAAAATTCATAGTAGCCTTTTTCGGTTGAGGTTAAAGAACTAAAGGGGTGACCATTAACTGAAGGAATGACTAAACAAATTATGGTAAATTAATGTTATAGAATATTATGGTACTATAAAAAATGATGAAAGATGCTTCAGAGAAATATGGGAAGATTTACTTGTAATGATACTGAATTAAATAAAAAGAACCAAAACAATTTATACATTAACAGCATCATTTTTAAACAAAGCACTTTGAAAAAATTAAGAATTCTGATCAATTTAGTGAAAAACTCAGGTCCTCCTGACTCCAGGGCCAGTGCTCTATTCACTGCGCCATCTAGCCGCTCCGAGATGATAGATTAAAAAAGCAAAACGACATTATTTTTTGGACATGGCTGCTGCAGAAATATGTTTTGTTTAACCAGGCATATTTGTTACAGGGTATGATAGGACTAAGAACTTCTCCATCCTCCCTTTCATCAAAAAAGGAATTAGTTCTCCTTAACAGGCAACAAAGCTATTCTTAGGACCTGACTAGTCTCTGCTTCCCCTAACACAACTTCTCAGTCACCTAAGGGCTTAAAAAGCCTCAAATTCCTGGAATTGAAACCCCTCCAACTTAACAGATATTTGAACACCACACCTAGTGCACACTGGATGAGCTTCCATATGGAGATGGGACTGGGTGTAAGGGCTGTATACCTATATAAGCTAAGTACCACTTAGTACTGTATTCTTGTTGGATAGCCAACCTCTGTTAGGACAAAGCAAATCTCCTTTTGATAACTGTTAAACTATTATAAATTACTCAATTTACCCCCAAACTGAATCTTAATAGGGTAATGGCATTAGGACAGCCCCTAACAGAAGGGACTTCCTTTTTTTTTTTAAGAGAAGAGTGAGAGAAAATTAAATACCTGTTAATTTTGTTTTAAAAGAAAGAAAATACATAATGTGGAGGAGAAAAAAGGTGGTATATCCATTAGACAGAAACACTAGACAGTATTTTAATTCTAGACAAGAATAATATGTTCAATGTTTTGCAACCTTTATCCTATGAATCCCAAAAAAAGAAATCCCCAAATAATTTGTATTCCATATGCCCTTTTCCATACTTAGAAAAAAAAAAAAAGAATGACAGTAGGGAGTATGCCAATCATGCCGACCTATCTTGCACTTAATTTAAGAACAGAAAAAGAAAAAACTTTAAATATATTAATGTTGTTGGTATGGGAGGTTAAGAAATCCTTATCAAAAAAAAAAAAGAAAGAAAAGAAATCCTTATCAACTTCTAGGCCAATAGCAGTAGTCAGTAATCAACTCTGAGAGGCAGAAGAATTTTTTTTTTTTAATTTTTACTCTAAGAGTGAAGTTTAGATGTGGTCACCAGCAAATAAGCTTATATTCTTCTGACACCTCCATTCACCTAAGAAGTTACCTGCTATCTTTAAGGGAACAGGCCTCACTTGCTTAACAACCCTATCTTAGAAGTAATGCAGCATATCTGAAGCTCTGTAACAGCTCTAAAGCCCAGTTTTATGAAACTTGAGGCTACACAAATGGAATTTAAGAGGGTTAAGTGCATGTCAATACAAAGAGGAAATATAACTCACTATGACAGCTTCCTTTCAAGTAAAATTGAAGTAGTAAATGTTTAGTTCCATAGAAAGACTAAATATTCAAGTTTCATTAAGGAAAGAAACAGTGACTACATTCAAATAAAAGCTAAAAAAATATTAATTTTACATGTAGTAAAAACTTAAAATTATTCTTGGTAATAATATTGAGGTAAAAAATATTTTCCATTCCAAGTCATTTGATATTATAGAAAATTAAAAAATTTTTGAGTCTGAAGGAAACTTACAGACCCATCTAATTGAAGGTCCTCATTTACTGATGAGGAAATTGAAACTCAGAATAGTGACCTGGTCAACTTAATATGGCTAGTCAACTAAACAAAACACATTGGTTCATTAACTATGTGCCAGGTACTGAGGACATAAAGCTAAAAATAAAGCAGTCCTGCCCTCAAGGAGCAAGTAACAAAAGCTATCTACTTACCACCTGAATACCAGAAAAGTATAAAATATTCCATAAATCTAAGAGTTACTACATGTAACATCTGAGAACCAATGAAAAATGGATAGGATTACTCTACTTCTCAACACATGAGAAGAATAATCAACACCAGCACTTCAAATTGTTCCCAGACTGCAAAACTGAAGGAATAAAAGTCTCCTTTAAAGATGAGTCAGATTATGATCTAGATAGATCACTTGATAAAACCAAGTAGGTGTTTAAACATAGGAAAACAAGGCTTAACCCAACAGAAAATTTACATAAGCAATCCAATTACAAGTTTAGACCTGAAAAATTAAAAGCTCTGTAGTATATACCTATAACAGAGTATCCATAACTTACAGGCAAAGTATATCCTTTATTGGTGAGACTGCAGGATGTGTTGTGGCATTCAGATTGTGGTTAGTATACATATCATCAAGCAAACTTTTGTCATTATACATTTATTGTAATTTTTAGTTTTAGATCAAATATAGTTGTTAATGAACCAACAGAAGGAGCAACTAAATAATAAACTATTTCTGACTACTATTGACTTGATATTCTTTTTCTTATTTCTGTGAGGCTGAGCAAAGAGCAGGATTAAAGAAGACTGAAGATTAAGAACCTAAAGAAGGGCTCAAGAAAAAGGTAGCTGGCAAGACTAATAAGAGAGTAAAAAGAACAAATGTTTGAATAAAGTGAATTGGTAAAGTGCATTGGTAGGTAGGACAAGGTTAAAAAAGAAATTGGTAAAAGGAGAGAAGGGGAAATGGGCTGTGCCTGGAGGGTTGTTGAGTCTAAGAAAAGAAAGTTGGGTGTGGCTATCAAATTATTAACAATTCTTTTTTTAAGTTAAGAGGTGATCATAGGATACAGGATATAATGCTTTTAATGAAGTGCTTAAGGGTGAGACTTATGCCTTACATGCATATTTATACAACCACAAGAAGTTAAAAAAAATCTGAGAAAATCTTAATGAGTATTTAAAATAGGATGAACTTTTAAAGTGACTTTTACTGAGGATGATGATTATGTTTCTACCACAGCCAAGTGACCTGCAACCTGTGCTCTAAGTGTAGGATGGTCCTAGAAGACAAGTTGAATAGGTTTAAGAAATTTTTTCACACTCCAAAGCTCAGGTAAATGAAATGTTCCTTTAAAAATTAATGAACTAGGATTTCAAATGAGAGGAGAAAAAAAGAGGAAGGGGAATCATCTCAAATATCAGTTGAAACTTGACCCTTTTCTGAAAGCTGGATGGTAAAAGAATATCACAGAAAAAGGAAAGGGAGATCTGGAGCTAAACAATAAATTACAGGTTCTCGCTGAAGAAGAGAGAAACTGAATGCTCTGAGAAGAAAGAAGGTGCTTATCCTCTCAGTCTAAGGAATGATATATTAGAGCTACAGAAGCTATCAGGTGAAGTATTTGCCAACACTTACAGCATAAGGAAGGGCATATATCTAACACATAATAGAGAGCTTTAAAATGAATTGCCCACTTCTGGTGATTTATGTGAACACAAATGATATTGCCAGAGGGAGTCTAAAAGGCATTACCAAAGAATACAAATATTTGGGCAAGAATTTGAAGACCAGAGGTGTAGATTGGGCAAGAGATAAAAAAATAGAAAAACTTATTTGGAAAGTGGCGGGTACTGAAGAGACTACCAAAGAAGTGGATTTAGATATCTGTACTTTAAAATACAGGGATGACAGCCCAGGAAAGAACAGGAACACCTCTAATAAAAGTTGGAAAAAAAACTACTAGGCCTTTGCAATATGTCTTCTATGTAGAACCACCCAGCTAGACAGCATAGAAAGCAGTTACAATGGAAGAAACTGAGACATCCAATATTTATATAAGGCAGAATCTAAGAAAGCAGTCAGCAGGTAAACTAAGGCACTCAAAATGTTTACCTACAAATATGAAGTTTAGATCATATGAAAGAATCAGAAGAAAATTAATACTACTAAGCTAATAAAGCAAAGTAGTCATTGTGGAGGTGTGGAGATATCTCCAATAAGGGCCTGATATTCAGGATATATATGTAACTAACCACCCCAATACATGTGGTCAAAAGATATACAAAAGAAATGCAAACTATTAGCAATTATATGAAAGTATGATCTAAAATGAAAATTAAAAGTTGTAAGTTTTATCTCACACCCAGCAAACTGGCAAAGATGACAAAAGATGGAAATAGGCAATGCTGGTGGGGTTGTGAAAAACTGAACACAACAAAGCATTGGCGGTCTAAACATTCTGAACAAAAATCTGGAATCATGCTTAGACTGTGACTAAGATGTCCACACCCTCATAAGTCTCACTGAAACTTGATGGGATGAAACCTATAATTGGAATATGTGTCTGGATAAGTAAATGCTATCTAAAATAAATAGGACAGGCAAAAAGTGGGGAAGAGAGGGAAAAAGATATCAGATTATATATGAAAGTATCCTTGTAAGGAAATCCAAAAAACAAAGGTGAGGGAAGCATGATGGAGGAAATTTGGGTAAAAATCAATGTAGAACTGAAAACAGAAACATTTTTTTCATCAGAGTATGCTACAAAATACCCAGGAAAAAAAGAGGTAATTTAAGTCTGAGAAACAGATCACAATCCTGGCACAGAGCCATGAAGAAATAGTGTTAGAAAATTTAAATTATCTTGACATATGCTGGGAAGCAGTGCAGTTAATCACTTCTCGACTTGCCTTACTAACTTCATCCTTCAAAAGGTCAAGGAAACAGAGGAGTTTTTTTACATTGGATCTGAATTTCACTAATAAAGAAGAATTAGATGCGAGGATAGAAATAATGAAAACATTGTGGGGAAAAAGTAACCACGACCTCCATAAAATCTGTGATAGAAAAAGAAAAGAAAGCCAAACTAAGTCTGACATTTCATCAGGTTCAGAGTAATGATATCAACCACAATTCTATTAGGGAAGTCAACCTAGGAAGGACAGGAAACTCTCAAGAATTAAACTCTAAGGGCACAGGAAAAGTGGAAGTTATAATCCAAAGATGCAACTGTGGATTAACAGGGAATTTACCAACCAACTTAGATTTTTAAATGATATGTACAGAAGAGAGAAGCAAGGAAAAATAACAGGATAATTATATGAGTATGGCACAATACTACGAAAAAAAAGCATTAAGTCATAAAGTTCAGAATAAGCCGAGGCTAGGGAGGGAAACAGAAAAACCAAAAAGGTTTTGTTTTTTTAGCCATACTAGGGAAAAGAGCGTCAACAAAAAGGAAAAAGCCTCTCTTGGGATAGATAGGTCAATAATATCTGATGAGGGACAAAGTCTAACTCTGTTTATATTTTCTCTTCTAAGGAGAATAATCTCTGCATTGGAGACAACAAAATGAAAATGGCTAACTGGGAGTGGATACACAAGATTAAGAGGATAATAAGAGAGTCTAGTCACCCTTGATAAATGCAAGTTAAGTCACCTCTCCCCAATAAACTATCTATTCCCTAGAATACAGAAAGAACTGGAAATATGACTATGAAACCACTGTTAGGAATACCTGAAAATCCTCAGAAATTAGTAGAAGCGTAGAAGGATAAGAAAAGGGCAAATGTCCTGACTTTCCAAAAAGAATCATCTGGAAACGACAGTCCAGGAAGCTTAACTTCACTTCTGGTAAAAGGCTAGAACAGACCATTAAAGAGTTAATGAACATTTGGAAAAGGAAGTGGGTAATTACAGAGAGTCAGTGTAGCTTCAGAAAGAACAGGTCATGCCAGATGAGCCTCTTGTGAAAGGGCTACTAACTAGACCAAGGATGCACTATGAACGTACTCTGACCACATTTTATGGATGCTTTTGATAAAGGACCTCACACTATTCTTAAAAGGACTGGATGATAATAAGGCAGCCTGAAAACTATTTGAATGAACAGATCCAAAGAGAATTAATGATAAGAATATCACCTTGAGAGATCTGCAGTGGAGGATTCCTGGGATTTACATTTGACCTGTCCTGTTTAACTTTTAATCTGTGATTTGGTTAAAGGCATAAGTGACATGGAATAACTAACACACTGAACAAGAGTCAGGATCCAAAAAGATCTCGGCTGTCCAAAGCACTGAGTTGAAAATGATATGAAATTCAATAGGAATTTTCAATAGGCAGCAAGTTGGTGCAGTGGTTAGAACTGGGCTTGTGGTCAAGAAGACCTGAGTTCAAATCCTGCATCAAACACTTGCTAGCTGACTGATCCTAGGTAAATCACTTAACCTCTGTTTGCCTTAACTGTAAAACAGGGTATAATAATAGGATCTACCTCCCAGGGTTGTTGTGAGGATCAAATGAAATAATATTTCAAAAGTACATAGAACAGTGCCTGTCACATACATATTAGGCATTATACAAATGCCTAATGGAGGCACAAAATTAAAGATTCAGATATATCAAAGTCAACTATTTCTATTTTTATCATTATTATTATGGATAAATACAAAGTGTTACATTTGAAGGTTGTGTTTTTTTTTTAATCAATTTTGTAAGTTTATCTGAAAAAAGATTTAGAGGTTTAGGGGGCTTTCAAGTTTAAGATGAGTCAACAGTGTGATGGAACAGCTAAATATGCTAAAATAATCCTGGCCTTCATTAACAGAGGTATATCTTTCAGGAAAAAGGAGATGCATTCTGTCACGGTCCAGGCATTGATAAGCTGGAAAATATGGAGAAGGAAGCAACCACAAGTGTGAAGATCTTGAGTTCATGTCACAGGAAAATAGGCTGGAATATGACAGAATGAAAAGAGAACCGGTTGTAATGTCTCATCCTGCCTCTAAAACATATTTCTTGCACAGCTTTGGGCAAGCCACTTATGATCCTTGGATTCAGTTTCCTCACCTGTAAAATGAGATAACTGGAAGGATCTGGCCTCTGAGGGCTGTTCCAGCTCTAGATACAAGATCTTATAATCCTATGAACCTATGAAATAAAGATGTTCAACCTGGAAAGAGAAGATTCAGGGGAACAGAAGAGTTTCCTTGAAATATTTTTATTCTTATTCTCTTTGGCCTCAATAGGCAGAAAGAGTAGTAATGGGTGGGAGTTTAAAAAAGAAACAACTTTGGTTTGATGTCAGGAAAAATTTTCTAGCAATTTGAGCTATCCAAAATGAAACAGGTCACCTCAGACAGAGGAGATTTCCCACTCACTGGAGGGGATGAATGGCAATTTATCAGGAATATGGTAGTGAGAATTACAGTTATAAGTTGGACAATATGGTTACTACTTCCAAATCTCAAGTTTTAGAATTATAAGATAGTCACAATGGGCAAAATAATAGAGTACATAGATAGCAACAGGTAGCTTTCAAATACAAGCTAATAAATCCAATTAACACTAAGGTGTACTTAAAAGAGTAATTATATAAAAAGTAGTATGACAGAGTGACATTAACAATTCAACTAATTCTAACCAATCAACCAAATATTTTGCTGTTTCATCAACTTAACAATAAAACTTATTGACTCTATGGGATGTATGCAAAACTTTTTTTAATATATGTGTTACAGACCAAATAGCACAAAAGTAAAGAATCAGCTATCTCAAACTCAACTATCTCAATAACCAGTCAAGTGCTACAAACACAAAGTATTTTAAGGTACTAGAGATAAATTGGTACCAATTTATAAAAGAGTACTTTTGTATATTTGTTATGGAAACAAAAGCTTTTTCACAAATTTTGGAAGTAGATAAATCTATGAATATACTGAAATTCGGAAGACTCAAAAAGTCCTTGTATGTATAATAGACTTTTACAATATATGGGCTAAGAATTTCAAACAAATAATAATTTTTTTTTTTTAAACTGAATGCTCAGGTAACAAATTTCATTACTAGGAATCCAATAGATTAACTGCAGGGATGGGAAACCTGTGGCCTCAAGGCTACATGTGGCCCTCTAGGTCCTCAACTGCAGCCCTTTGACTGAATTCAAATTTCAAAGAACAAATTCAATCAAAGGATCACATCTAAGGATCTAGCAGGCCACATGTGGCCTCGAGGCCACAAGTTGCTCACGGCTGGATTAGAGAAAGTTCTTATCACCAGAAAATGTCACCTCAGAATTTCAATAGGAAATATAACATTTCCTACATGTCAAGCTGTTAATATTCACCATTCTCAGTAATATCTTCTTCAAAACTTACTTCTTGAAACCAAGAAGCCTCTATTTGTTTTCCAGCAAAGTTTTATTAGATGTGTTTAGACTCAGGCACAAGCCAATATATGGACAATGCTTGCCTTAAAGAAAAGGGGTTGGGGCACAGCCAAGATGGCAGCATAGAATCAGGAAAACTCCCTGAATTCCCCCGATAATGACCTCAAATATCTATAAAATATGACTCTAAACAAACTTTAGGGCTACAGAACCCACAAAGTGACAGAGAGAAACAAATCTCCCGCTGCAAGAAGCCCGGCAGGAAGGGTCCATCTCAGTATGCTGGGAGCAGAGCTTAGCCCCATTTGAACCTACAGTTTTAGCCTAAAGGGGGACACAACCAGCCACAGCTGGAGGGACTTCAGGAGAGTGGATCACCAGAAGCTGTGGCAGTTGCCAGAATTATCAACCCATAAATGTCAAAGGCAAAGTAAAAGGTCAGTGTTGACTTTGGAAACAGGGGGATCAAGAGTTGGGTCTGGCCTCTGCCACCAGGGGGAGAACCGGCCGAAGTGCAGCTGGTTGCTTCAGAGCTCCTGGCCTGCAGATTGACTGTAGGGGAACCAAGCAACAAGTCTGAGTGGTAATTGCTCTTGCTTTAACCTGCTTAGATCTGGATCACGGTCTTGGGTAGAGGTCCTGGAGTGTGTAACCAGGTGCCAGAGCCTGTGGAGGCTTCTAAGAGGGCATCCAACTGATAGCTCCAGCAGCTGCAAAAATTCCAGCAATTTGGGACAAAGCTGACCTCTCTGGAAGCAGAGCTCTACTGTGGAAAAAGCTCAACAGTCAAGTAATTGAGTGGCAACATGAGCAAGCAAAGCAAGGACAGCAATCCAACTTTGGATTCCTTTTTTGGGGACAAAAAGGATCAAAGCAAGGAATGGCAGGAGGACAACTAAGTCAGAACTCCTGCACCAAAAGCTTCCAAGAAAAATGTGAATTGGTTACAGGCCACAGAGGAGTTTAAGAAGGATTCTGAAAACTAAGTAAGAGAAGTGGAGGAAAAATTGGGAAGAGAAATGAGAACGATGCAAGAAAATCATGAAAAGAGAGTCAAGAACCTGACTGAAGAAAATAATACCTTAAAAAATAGACTAACTCAAATGGCAAAGGAGGCCCAAAAAGCCAATGAGGAGAAGAATGCCTTAAAAGGCCAAATTTGTCAGATGGAAAAAGAATCTCAAAAGCTCACTGAAGAGAATCATTCCTTCAGAATTAGATTGGAGCAAATGGAAGCTAATGACTTTATGAGAAATCAAGATACTATTAAACAGATCCAAACAAATGAAAAAATAGAAGGCAATGTGAAATATCTCATGGAAAAACCACTGACCTGGAAAATAGATCCAGGAGAGATAATTAAAAAATTATTGGACTACATGAAAGTCAAGATAAAAAAAAAGAACCTAGAAATCATCCTTCAAGAAATTATCAAGCAAAATTTCCCTTATGTTCTAGAATCAGAGGGCAAAACAGAGGTTGAAAGAATTCACCTATCACCTCCTGAAAAAGATTCCAAAAAGAAATCTCCCAAGAATATTATAGCCAGGTTCCAGAGTTCCCAGATCAAGGAGAAAATATTACAAGCAGCCAGGAAGAAACAATTTGAATATTGTGGAAACACAATCAGGATAACACAGGATCTGGCAGCTCCTACATTGAAGGATAGAAGGGCTTAGAATATGATATTCTGGAGGTCAAAGGAGCTGGGATTAAAGCCAAGAATCACCTACCCAGCAAAGCTGAGTATCATGTTTCAGAGGAAAATATAGTCATTAAATGAAATAGAGGACTTTCAAGCTTTCTTGAAGAAAAAACCAGAGTTGAATAGAAAATCTGACATTCAAATACAAGAAGAAAGAGAAGGATGAGAAGGTAAAGGGAAAAGAAATCATAAGGAACTTATCAAAGTTGAATTACTTATATTTCTACATGGAAAAACAATAATTGTTAACTTATGAAACTTTTCTCAGTATGAGGATAGTTGAAGGTAATATAAATGTGTGTGTGTGTGTATATATATATATATATGTATACATACATATATATGTGTCTATATAGGAGGGTATATGTGCATATGAATATATATGTGAGTGTGTATATAATGTACAGGTATACATAGACAGGGGGCACAGGATCAACTGAATAGAAAGGGATGATATTTAAAAGGTGCAGTTGAGAGGTGAGAGAAGAATATAATGAGAGGAGATGGGGAGAGACAGAATGGGGTAAATTATCTCAGACAGAAGAGGCAAGGGAAAACTGTTACAATGGAGGGGAAGAACAGGAAGGCAAAAGGGAATGGGTCAACCTCACTCTCGTTGAATTTGGCTTAGGGAAGGAATGACATACACACTAAATAGGGTATCTTGCCCTACAGGAGAGTAGGGTGGAAGGGGATGAGATGGAAGATGATGGAGGGGAGGGCACACACTTTTGAAAAGGGACAGGGTCAAAGTAGAGAAAAGAACAAGAGGGGGGGTGGGATAGGTTGGAGGGAAATATAGTCAGTCTTTCACAATATATCCACTATGGAAATGTTTTGCATAGCTATACATGCACAACCCATACTGAACTGCTTATCTTCCCAGTAAGGGTGGGTGACAAGGGAGGAAGGGAAAGAATCTGGAATTCAAAGTTTTTTATTATTATTATTATTTTTTACATGCAACTGGAAAGTAAGATATACAGGCACTAGGGGACGGAGATCCATCTTGCCCTACTAGTAAGTTGGAGGGGAATGGGGAAGGATATAGGAGAGAACAGATGGGGGGAGGAGGGTATACAGTGGGATTGCTGTTTTGGGGTGGTGGGTAGGGGAAAGACGGAGAGAAAATTTGTAACTCAAAATCTTGTGGAAATGAATGGTGTATACTAAAAATAAACATAATATTTAATTTAAAAAACACAAAAAAACTTAAAAAAAAACTTTAAATAAAAGAAAAGGGGTTGATTAAGTAATAAAGACAACCAGACCCAAAATAATGGCTGAATCCTCTTTTTATCTATGGTGGGTAGACATGTAAATAGGTTTGGAAGCTGTAAGTAAAAAAAGAAAGGAAATATAAAACCTGAAGTAAAAGGCTTATGAAGAAAGAAAATTGTGAACATATTTGAGACAATTCTATTTCTTTCAAGATTTTTTTCCCCTCAATGTTACCTTTTTCAATGTTACCTTCTGAGTTGTATTATGCAAATTAGAAAAGCATTTCTGTGAGTGAGAAGACACGAGCAAATCATACCTTTAAATCTTGAATCAAGGCAAAAAAAAATGCTATAAACCTATGAAAAGTCATTAAATAGCCCAATCCACTGTTATAGCCACCCATTTCAATAAACAAAAATCAATGAAACATCACGGTGAAACCAGACAGATGAGGTAACTGAGACAGTTAGTGATTTGCCCAGGGTCACAAAGCTAATGTCTGAGACAAGATTTGAACTCAGGTCTTCCTGACTCCAGGCCTGGTGCTCTATCTACTGGGACACTTAGCTGCACACCTAACATATAGGAGTTGCTTTCATTTTCAAAGTTGGTTCTATGATTTTGTAAATATTTTGCTCTTAAACTAATTATTCTTCCTCCTACCTAAGGCCTAAAAATATTTTTAAAATTGATTTAATAAATTCATTGTAAGTTACAATAAATTCTTTAAATATACGCTTATGTTGGTTTTGGTCTCCTTAAAAGAGTCAATGTGACACTGCTAGCTCCTCCAAAACAGGTCTTATTTCAAATATTCTAAAATTTAAGTCAATGTAACATCAATTACTTGCCTAAAACCTGCATGATACACTGGTAGGTGCAAGTTTTTACAGAAAAACTGGACAACCCGGAGTTTGTAAACCAAAAAACTATTTGAACTTAAAAGAAAAAAATCAGTAAACATTTAGTTTCTCAAATGTCACAAGCATGCTAAGGATGATGTACTAAGGAAGAATTATAGCATCTAAGAAGGTACTTCGGAAGCCATCTATCCCATGTCCTATCTGAATAAGAGTTCTCTCTACAGCATCCTCAGCAAGTAGTCATCAAGCTTCTGCTTAAAGAACTCCAGGAGAGGGGATCCCAGTTCCTCCTAGGGAGGCCCATTTCACTTCTAAAAGGCTCTGTTAGTAAGTTGCTTTTTTTTTTTTTATCAAGTCAAAATCTGCCTCTAAAACTTTTACTTCTGTCTCCTAGTAGCACACTGCGGGCCCACTATAATAAGTCTAGTCGTTCTTTTACATGACAACCCTTCAAGTACTTGAAGACAACTCTTCTGTCACCTCTTACTCTCTTGATCCCTCCCAATTCTTTGCTTCTCCTGGTTAAATATCTCCAGTTTCTCTAACAGATCCTTTTCTATCCTATGGCCCTTTTACCATACTGATGATCCTCTTTGGACATGCTCCCACTTTGTCTTTGTTAAAATATGGTAAACAGAATTCTAGGAAGTACACCAGATGTGGTCTTATTTAAAGCAAAGTATAGAAGTGAACTCTTACTTCCATTATTTTAGGCCCTCTAGATCTGTAAGATTTAATACAGCCTAGGAAAACATTAGCTTTTTCGGCACTCAGAATCTATTTAGGTCTAGTGGTTTATATTAATGCACACAATCCACTAAAATATATACATATTTTTCAGAGGAACATTTTTTCTAGCAACACATTCCCCATTTTGTATTTGTGAAGCTGAATTTTTGAACCCAAAGGATAACTATAAATTATTATCATGAGACTCCTGCCTCTTCAAAAACATCTTATTGACAAGCACTCTAAACACCTCTAGACAATCTGGAGTGGACGCACTAAATTATTTAGTATCTACCTACTTTAAAAAGTACTATAAAACCGATTTAAAGTGGAAAATTTTGTAAACAAACCTCAATCTTGTCTGTTTTGGCATCTCCCCAGTATATTTTGTCTTCATCATAATCCAGAGCTAAACCATTTGGCCATCCAAGAGATGTATTTACCAAAACTACTCGGTCAGACCCATCCAAAGCTGCTCGCTCAATTTTGGGAATTTCTCCCCAATCCGTCCAATACATATACCTAAAGAAATAAACAGAATATGGATTTAAAATTAATTACGCCTTTAGAGATCTCAGTTTATATTCTCTTCCAAAATACCATTGGCATGATCAGAAAACATCTAACAAGAAAAAAAAAACCCTAGAGGTTTATAAAGCAGACTAAAAAAACAAAGGAACACATACTTCATTGTAACCAGTAAAAGAACTGGTAGAAGAATTTAACTTCAAATAGCATTTACCAGTAGCTAATTTCTGAAGTCCTTTCCAATTCTAAATTCTATTATTTATTTGGGTCACGTTGTCTAGATATTTTTGTGTTTCTTACTGTTTAATGTGCATTTTCCTAGATGTTCAGTACATTCTCTAAGTCATTACCAAAATCAACATTCCAGTCACAGATTCTGAAAACAAACTGAATTCTCAAAATAAGTGTTTCCTACAGTTCTAATTTCCTCTTGTAACTACCTGGAGTTTTAATTTCTGAGATGTTTATATTCAAACCAGTATTACAATGGATCAGTGCCTCTTTCCTAAGAGTGAATGTAAGAATGAACCATATTATATTTTACTATAAAAACAAAATTCATTCACTAAATAATAAAAATAACGCATAGGACATATAAATATGGCTTTGGATATTCTGAGAAAGCTATGAAAATTAAATCTATGGGGGAGTAAATAAATTCATTCCACATTTTTTATGGTCATAGTACAACCTCAGGAAAATATGAAACTAACACCAGAAGCCAGCAAACATGGAATTAATTTAAGAAGGAAAGGTATGCAATATATTTTGTGAAATAAAACTATTTAACCTAAGAATTCTACTCTAACCAATACAACATGGAGAATGGATGGCCAATAAAGAATTCTATTAAAACACCACTGCATATCTGCTACCAATCTATCCCATTTTGTCCCAACAATATTTTTTTTAAACAAATGAAAAAAAGTAACAAGACAGAAAAACTAACAGCAGTTTCTTACCCAACCATTGGATCCAGCACTATAGCTCGGGGTTCCTCCAAATCCTCTGAAATTAAAATCTTTCTCATGGTTCCATTGAGCCTTGTCACCTCTATGCGGTCAGTGCCCGTGTCTGTCCAATAAAGGTTCCGTGCAACCCAATCCACTGCAATGCCATCAGGGTGTGCAATTTGAGCTGTCACCACAAACTGACTGCCAGATCCGTCTATGAAAGAGCGACGTATAGCTCTCACTTCATCATCAGTCCAGTAGATATACCCTTCCAAAGGATCATAGTCTATGGCAATTGCATGGCGGATGTCTTCCAACTGTAGAACAATATCTGTAAAGTCTGGTGTATCCAAGGAAATTCGCCTCAAGTCTGTCCTTCGGGCTAAAAGCAGTAATTCAGTTGCTCCTAGGAAGGAAAATTATAAAAACAACTTGAACCCCTGTCCTAGAATACTGAGGAGAAAATTTTAAATCACCATATTAGACGCCACAACTTTTTCAGAACCAGAAGATAAAAAAGTTGAAGGGTTCTTAGAATGGTTTAAGAAGAGGATCTGAAGGGGAGCAACATGGTCCAGTGGAGAGCTGCTACTCAGAGAGATAGAGAAGGCATATGCTGAAAACAACAAATAAACAGGTTTCATTAAATCTGGAATATGGTCTTTAATATTGGCAGCTTTCACTGCTGAAAAGACCAACTGGGACTATAGGATATAAGACACTGTGGATTTGAAAAGACAGGAGCAAAATCTTCTGACCATTTCTTTTTATCCAGTTGAAACTACCAAGGATCTCCCATTGTGGTGAAAAGAGAATGCTAATTCACTCTTGATGTAATTTTTGTATTCTCCCATTACCTAACAAACCCCTTTTCTTTTTGTTCCCATTCCTGTTACCTATCTTTGGGTACCAACAACTCACTAAACATACTGGAACAGAGAGGGAAAAGTCAGAAATAACTTACCCACTGAGTATACCCTGAGTGCATAGCAACATATTCATATATCACTAGTTGGTGTTTTATATACCTCCTTAAAGAAAATAGGCCTGAGGGGTGGCTAGGTGGCGCAGTGAGTAAAGCGCCGGCCCTGGAGTCAGGAGGACCTGAGTTTGGTTCCGGCCTCAGACACTTAAAACACACACACACACACACACAACTAGCCGTGTAATCTTGGGCAAGTTACTTAACCCCAACTGCCCTCCAAAAGGCAAAAATTAATAAATAAAAGAAAACAGGCCTGTCTCAAATTAGTCAATTCACATTGGATAACTGAGAATGCCAAGGAGTAGAATTTATTAATGTATAAGAAAGTGAGGTTACTGGTGATCACAATTTCCACTTAATCTATCTTAACATTACTTTTTTTTTTTAAAGCAATTGGGGTTAAGTAACTTGCTCAAGGTTACACGGGCAGTTGTTTCTGGGTGTGGTGCTAAGTATCTGAGCCCGGATTCATTCCCAGGTCATCCTGACTCTGGGGCCGGTGCTCTTACTCACTGAGCCACCTGGCCGCCCCAACATTACTCTTAATAGAAAGACATTTAGACCTTAAGAAAGACTGGTATCTTTTAGTCATCATTAATAAAGTAATATTAGGGGGGAAAATAACATTTCTCATACACTAAAAACAATTATTATTAATTTCTAAACATTTATGTGAAATCTCTGCTCATTTATTTCACCACAGGAAAAACTACTGACCCCATCACATATTTCCTAGACTGCAAAAAGATTTCCAGTGAAGAAAACTCTTTGTTTAATTAAAATATTCATATAAATCAGTGTTGTATTTTGTCAAAGGTTTTTTCTGCATCCACTGATATAATTTTATGACTTTTGTTGTTTTTGTTATTGATGTGGCCAATTATGCTTACAGTTTTCCTAATATGGAAGCAACCCTGCATTCCTGGTAATCCTGGTAACCAAATCCATCCTGGTAATGGTGTATAATCTTTGATATATTACTATAATCTCCTTGCTAGTGTACTATTTAAAATTTTTACAACAATATTCACTAGGGAAAATGGTCTATATATAGCTTTCATTCTGTTTTTGCTCTCTTTGGGCTGGGTATAAAAATCACACTTGTCGTATGAAAGGAATTTGGTAGGATTCCTTCATTATCTATTTTTCCAAACACTTTATAAAGTAGTGGAACTAATTATTCTTTAAATGTTTGGTAGAGTTTGCCTGTAAATCCATCTGGTCCTGGGGTTTTTAAGCTCATTTGTGGCTTGTCCAATTTTTTTTTTCCAAAACAGGGTTAAGTTTTCTATTTTCTCTTCTGTTAATCTAAGTAATTTATATTTTTGTAAATATTTAAACATTTCTTTTAGAGTATCAGTTTTATTGGCATAAAGCTAGGTTTTATGCTCCTAATAACTGCTTTAATTTCATCATCTATATTGGTTGCAAACCCATACTTTTTATTTTTGATACTGATAATTTGGTACTTTGGTTTTCTTCTTTTTAAAAATTAAATTAGACAAAAGTTAATTTATTTTATTGGATTTAATTTTTCACAAAACCAGATCCTAGCTTTATTTATTAGTTCAACAATTTTTTTTTTAATTCTAATAAAGGCCTCCTTTGATTTTTAAGATTTCTAATTTGGTGTTTAATTGGGGATTTTTTATTTGATATTTTTCTAGTTTTTTTAGTTGTATGCCCAACAAGTTGGTCTGCTTTTTCTCTTTTATTAAGTGCTTAGAAACATGAATTTTTCCTTAATTACTACTTTGGCTGCATTCCACAAATTTTGATATGTTGTTATTATTTTTAATAAAATTACTAAATGTTTCTATGATTTATTCTTTGACCCATTTATTCTTTAGGAATAGATTATTTAGTTTCCCATTAATTTTTAATAATGAATTTCTGAGCTTCTTTATTGAATATACATTTTATTGCATTATGGTCTGAAAAGGGTACACTTAATATTTCTGTTTTTCTGCATTTGTTTGTGAAGTTTTATGCCCTAATACATGGCCAGTTTTTGAGAAGGTACATTGTACAGGTGAGAAAAGGGTATACTTTCTATTCCCATTCAATGTTCTCCAGACGACTATCATATCTAACATTTTCTAAAGTTCTTAACTTCTTGTTTATTTTATGGTTAGATTTATCTAGCTCTGAGAGGGGTAAATTAAGGTTCCCCCACTAACACAGTTTTGCTCTTTTCCTCCTACAGCTCTTTTAACTTTTCCTTCAAGAATTTGAATGCTATGTCATTTGGTACATTATTGGTATTAATTCATTATGTATGGTACCTTTTGACAAAATACTCTCCTTGAATATCTTCTTTTAACTCGACTCATTTTTGTTTTGCTTTGTCTGAGATCCTGCCCCTGACTTTTTAACATGTACTAAATAAAGCATAATAGATTCTGCTCCAGTCCCTTAACTCTGTGTGTATCTTTCTGATTCAAGTGTGTTTCTTATAAACAACATATTGTTGGATTCTGGTTTTAAATTCATTCTGCAATTTACTTCCATTTTATGTGAGCATCCATCCCTTTTATATTCTCAATTATAATTGCTTTGTATATCCCTCCATACTGTTCTCTTCACCTTTTTCCTTCTTTTTTTCACTCTGTTCCTTCCTCAAAAGTCTATTTTGCTTCTATCCACTGCCTCCCTTAATCTACCATCCCTCTTGTCACTCCCCACTTTTTTCCCCCTCCTCTCTTACATTCCTATTAGGTAAGATTAATTTCAATAACTGTGTGTGTGTGTGTATGTGTGTTTTCTTCTTCTCCCTCCCCCCTCCTCCCAGTGCAGTCCTCCTTCACACCCTTTCATTCTTTTTTTTTGACATCTTCCCAACATAACATACCAACCTTAGACTCATGTCCTCTGTCTAAGTAGACTTCTAATTGCCCTAACAGTAATAATGTTCTTAGTGGTCACTTGTATCATCTTCCCCCATGGCTATATAAACAGTTTACCCTTGTTAAATACCTTGATTTCTTTTTCATGTCTACCTTTTTAATGCTTCTCTTAAGTTTTGTGTTTGAATGTCAAACTTTCTATTATGCTGTGGTCTTGGCATCAGGAATGTTTGAAAGTCCTCTACTTCATTAAATATCTATTTGCTCCCCTAAAGGATTATACTCAGTTTTGCTGAATAAGTTATTCTTAGTTGTAATGCTAGCTCCTTTGCCTTCCAGAAAAATGATATCCCAAGCCTTCTGCTTCTTTGAAGTGGTAGCTACTAAATCTTGTGTGATCCTGAATGTGACTCTGTGATATATGAATTCCCTAGCTACTTGCTATATTTTCTCCTTGACCTAAAAGCTCTGGGTTTTGGTTATAATATTCTTGAGAGTTATAATTTGGGGAGTTCTTTCAGAAGGAAACCAATTAATTCTCCCAATTTCTACTTTGCCCTCTGGTTCTATAATATCAGGAGAGTTTTACTTGATAATTTCTTGAAATATGATGTCTAGGATCTTTTTTTGATCATGGCTTTCAAGTAGCCTAAGATAATTTTTAAATTATCTCTCCTCAATTTGTCAATTGTTTTTCTGGTGAGATATTTCACATTTTCTTCTATTTTTTCATTCTTTTGACTTTGTTTTATTGTTTCTTGATGTCTCATGGATTCATTAGCTTCCTCTAGTAAAATTCTAATTTTTAGGGTGTTATTTTCTTTAGTGCAGTTTAGTATCTCTTTTACCATTTTGCCAATTTTGAGTCTTAAAGAATTATTTTCTTCAGTATTTTTGTGCCTTTTTTTTAAACCAAGCTGTTAATTTTCTTTTTATAATTTTCTTGCATAGTTCTTATTTCTTTAACCAATCTTCCCTCTATTGCTCCTACTTGATTTTTAAATTATTTTTCCTCCTTTTAAAAAAAAATTTATTTCTTTAGCTCTTCTAGGAATTCTTGTTGGGATTCTGTCCAATGCGCATTTTTCCCTGGGGCATTGCTTGTGACTTTTTCAAGACATTGTCTTCATCAGAGTTTGTGTCTTGAGCTTCACTGTAACCATGTTAGTATTTTATGGGCATGTTCTTTTGTTGTTGTTATTTTTTGCTCATTTTTCTAATTTATTTCCTTGACTTTGGACTTTATGTTAGAGTTAGACTTGGCTCATTTCTGGGAGGGATAACTGGCCTGAGCTGCTCTCTTTTATGTGCTACTGCTCTTACAACTCAATCTGAGAACTTCTGGTTCACTGATGCTTCCAAAGTGGTATGATCCAGAAAGAGGTCTAATCACTACCTTCCAGATCTGTGTTCACTGTTCCTTAACCAGGTAACGCCCTGCTTCCTTCTGACCTAACCCTGGAATTGCAACCCAGAACTGGGTAACAGTTGACAGAGAAAGATACTGAATGGCACCCAATCCTGCTCTTACTGCTTACACAAAAGTCTCCTGGGATTTCTTTCTGACCAGGTATTCATTCCCTTACCATGCCTGGGAAGTGCTATTGCCCACAATTGGTGCTGCTTCCAGTCAGTCTCTACCTAGTGTCCACAGAGTTCTCTTCCTGTCTTCCTAAGCTGTCCTGGGCTGGAAAAATGGCTCATTGTGACTTTTTCTCAGCTTTCCAAGTAAAAATTTTGTTTGATGATTTTGGGGGAGGTTTGTTGGTTGTGACCTTTTACACCACCATCTTAACTCTGCCCTGTACCAGGTTTTCAAAAGTGGGTTAATAATAATAAAGGCCACAGAGAAACCAGATTCAGTGAACTCTTTAGCAAGGCAGATGTACTAGTAAGGACAGAAGTCAGTTTAGAATATTTAAAGAAAGAATTGGTGGTAAAGCAAAGATTGCTCAAGAAATACAACAATAAAAGTAAAATGGAATAGTACTTGAAAGAGTTAAATCAAGAAATGGCTTCTTCTATAAGAGAGTCTGTACATTTAGAAATGTAAGATTATTTGGAGAGGGAGAAGTTGGCTCTGATTCTAGAAAGAAAAATGATGAGCATGAAAGCTGGATAGTTCAATGTTTAGTTTTTACAATATTTTTTAAAAAGATTAATCCATGAAATATTCTGGATTAATATGGATTAAAATGGACCCAGATTAGGATTTATTAAGAGTTGAGAGAAAAAGGAAGGCTCAAATCAAACAATCAACAACATTTATTAAATGCCTAAATTAAAGACAGTGCTAGATTGGGCATACAAATCTGACCAGGTTTTGCTTTCAAAAGTAATTGCATCAACAATAGGTAAACAGTTAGTTAAATAAAGACAAAGTAATTTCAGGTGGAGTAGAGGACAAATTAGAAGCTAAGGGGATCAGGAAAGGTCTCATAAGGTAGGTGGCATTTGAGCTGGCCTCTGAAAGAAACCAGGGATACTAATAAACCAGATAACTTGTGCAAAGACAGTGAGACAAGACATGGATGTTATGTATGAATAACACTAAGTAGGCCAGTTTGACTGGAACTTATCATTCATAAGGTAAGTAAAATGTAATGGAACTGAAATTGACTTGCAACTGCAAAAGACTTTAAATCCCAAAAAAACTTTTGTGTTTTTTTCTAGAGCCAACAGTCACTAAAAGTTTGAAAGCAGGAAAGTGAAATAGACTATGCCTCAATTTTGTAGCTATGTGGAAGACGGTTAAGAGAAGAGAGGAGAGGTAGGGAGAACAACAAGGAGGAAGGAGGCTCTTATAAAAAGTCAAAAAGTGACAAGAAAAAGGTGGTGGCTGAGTGAATAGAGATGGTCACGAGTGATGTGTAACAGACATGACTCAGAAACAAATTGGATTTGTGGGGTAAGGTAGCATGAGAAGTTGGGGACAACACCAATATTGTAAATTCAGGTCCCAAAATAAAGAGGGAAATTAGGAAGAAGGCTATGTTTGGAGTGGGGGAGGGAGAATGAAGATAATGACTTTTGTTTTGAAAATACTGAGTTTGAGACATCTAGTTGGCAATGTCTAATAGAGAGTAGGTGATGAAGATTTGGCACTCAGAAGGAAAAAACAAAGGCTCACTGGGACTAATATGCATAAAGATGATAGCTGAATCCATGGATGCCAATACCTCCCAAGAAAGGTTATAGTGAAAGAAGAGGATCCCAGACAGAGCCCTGGGGTACAGTCGTAATCAAAAGATGATACACAGAAGATGATCTAGCAAAGGACATTGAACAGTAGTCAAACAAGTAAGAGAACAAAGAGAACAGTTTTATGAAAACCCAGAGAAGACAAATTTTTCATGAAGAGAGTAGTAAATAATGTCAAAAACTACAGAGGTCAAGAAAGAAAGGGACTGAGAACTGGCAACTGGATTTGGAAATTATGAATACTGGTAACTTTGGAGAGAGCAGTTTCAGTTGACTAATGAGGGAGGAAGCCAGATAATAAGGGTTTGAAAAGTAGTGGAGAAGAAGTGAAGGCAACCAAGTCTAGAAAGCTTTTTCTAAAACTTTACTAGGAAATGGAGGGGTAAAAAGATTAAGTGCATGGTTGAATCAAATTTGGTTTTTTTTTTAAAGGATGGGGAAGACTTGGGTATATTTGTATGTAACAGGAAAGGAACAAGTAGGCAGGGAGTGATTGAAAATAAAAGGGACAATAGCTACAACAGTGTTTACTAACAAAGATGGGAGGAGGTAAAATTAAGGGGATGGAGAGGGGATGATCTTGGCAAGAAGAAGGGCCACCTCTTAATCACAGACTGACTAAAGGGAGGAGGAAGTGGGGAATGATAACAAGGGGCTCTGAGATATAGAGTGGGAGAGAAGAGAGCTCAAAGCAAATGATCTGAACTTTCCCAGTAAAATATGAGGTGAAATACCCTGACCAAAGGATAGGGCAAAGAGTAGTCAGAAAGGCTTTATGACATAAAAAGGTTCGGCATAGCAACTGCAAAGAATGGAAATGAGGATCAGTTAGGGTGAAGTGGACGCCGAGACTGAACAGAGACCGAGACTAGATAAAGCCAATTCAGGGAGCATTTATTAGCTGGCCAGCGGCAGACTCAGGAGCTAGGCACTGAGAGCTGCCCCGAGCCAAGGTCAAGGCAGGGTATATAAAGGCAAAAACCACAAGCTTATCTAAGTGTACAGGGTACAGAAAAGCTGCAGCAGGGGTCAGATACAAAGAGTGTCACACTTATCTGGCGCAACAGAAGGGTTGGTCAAGTTCAAGATGGTCTTTGGGGCCTGTAATGGGAATGCAAATTTGAAAGATCTTCCCTGCCCCTAGGCTAAAGTGCACCCGGAGCCTGGGGTGGGAGGC
>NW_027186350.1:3899617-3948297 GCF_028583685.1 Petaurus breviceps papuanus
ACCCCCCCCCACCAGCTTTGAAAAACCCAGATGTGGAAACCCAGATGTTGACTGGGTATGGATGTAATGGCTGGACAGTTTGGAAAGCTGTCTACTTGATCTGTTTCTGTCTTGATAATTCTGCCTGTATACTTTGAAGTTCGGGGTGCTGACCTTTTTCCCCTGAACAAGGTAAACGATATATGGTCTGACTGATTAAAGTAAGCTTGTTAACCCATTTTGAGTTGCTTTCCTTTATCAAAGCAGATCCAAGAACCTGTATTGCTAGCAGCCATCCTGGGAACGTTGGGGTGCTTGCTGCTACAGGGCCCCTGGCTAGGCACGTACCAGTTCAGGAGGTTTTCAGTAATTTTCCAAACTTGTTACATACAGGGGCTTAGTATATGAGGCCATGGGCATTTCAAGGGAAGAATAAAGGCACTTAGATGCCAAGTGAGATTATATAACACAAATGTGTAGTGCTATCATTTAGCATGGTAAATGATTTTCTCTATCACTGTTCTATAAATAAGTAAGTAGAAGCAGAGGAAGTAGATGGTATGGTTTTGTTTTGTTTTAATTAAACAAATAAATAAAGACAAGTTCAGCCTCTGGTTGTAGAAATACATGAAAAATAGAAAAGTTCTCTTACAGCTATGAGAGAGCCCCACCCTAAGAATTTTGTATAAGGAACTGGACTAGAAAACAAAAACCATCCCCACACTAGGATCTGAGTTAAAACTCACCTTTACTGAGAAAAGAAATGAAATTAAGATGTGCCATATCTTTCCTGTGTTAGTGTCATTAATTGTAATTGGACAAAACAAAACTAAGTCCAATTAACTGCATAAAATATCAAAAGCTAGCATCAGAAGGCTGAAATAGAGAAGAAAAGACCTTGATATTCTTCACTGCCCCATTTTTAGCTTAAGGCTCTGCTCAACTTCAAAATAAGCCAGGCTCAAATTTTTATAGGCAAAGGAGAAGGGAGGGAGGGAGGCACTGTTGACTTTGGAAAGGTAATTAAAAACCGAACACTTAAATTATGCTAGGGCATGCCAAGTCACATATGAAATACGGCAAAAACAAATACTTTACAGTATGTGAATCTATAAACTATAAATGTTAAGATAAACTCTTTCTAAAAAAGCAGCCCTACAAAAACCTTTTGTTACAAACTGAAATTAAAAATATTGTTCACCATGGAAACTATTTGACCAGACAGCCAATTTCACCTTTGGCTACAATAATCACTTATCAATGCCAAATCACTACAAACATGTTGCAAATAAATACAATCTTATCCATCCCATTCCATGACCTCCTTGCCAGCAAATCCCCACTGATATACTCCTCAATAAAGTCTGAATTTTTAAATAAGGTCTGAATTTTTTAAAGTTAAGAGGGGGAAAAAACCCTCATATAACCTGTCAAGGGCTCCCCCTTATTTCCCAAAGGAGGCCAAGATGACCCAAAATATGAGTGGTGAGGGATTAAGAACAATACTGAGAAGGATGGAGGAAAAGGAAGACAGCAGTACAGGTTTCTACTCATTCCCCTAGTCAGACATCTAGAATCTCCAAATATAAAACCCGTAACTCTCTTTTCCTGTAAGAAATTATGCTTTCTTTAGAATCATCAAAGTATGGGGGTAAAAGAGCAAATTAAATAAGTGACAGTTACAGTTGCTTTAGTATGCTAAAACTCAAAATCTTTTTTTTCTTTTCATATTCTTAATTTTTACCTTAGTCTTAAGCTCTCGTCTTGATCTTCTTTGTTCACTCCTCTTCTTTTCCCTACCTGAAAACCTGTGGATCTGCCTGAGAACTCTGTTCCAGGCCTTCTACTTTTCTTTCATTATAGTGACACCACTTAGGGAAGTAATTCATTTGATCAAGGGATGCAAACTGCTACTGTTGTATGAACTTAAACTATTATTGTGCAAAATGTAGGAAAATCATGTATTTTTAAGATGGCCCAAAATCAAACAGTGATATTAAAAATAAAGATTCTAAGCATATTTCCCGTTTTATTCTTTGTTATAGGGATATCTCTGAATGAGGAAAGGGAGAAAAGATATATGGGATATGAAACTGATATAAAAACCAAAGATATCAATAAAAATTTTATGAGATTCTAAACTACAATAAACTAAAACGGCATCACAGTCAAATTTAAAGTTTTGTCTCTAAGTCCTCGTACAATATAAAAGCATCCATGCAAAAAAAGCCAACTGAGATGGAAACTTATAAGAAATCCTTGAGGTGGCTAGGTAGCGCAGTGAATAAAGCACTGGCCTTGGAGTCAGAAGGACCTGAGTTCAAATTCAGCCTCAGACACTTAACACTTACTAGCTGTGTGACCTTGGGAAAGTCACAACCCCAATTGCCCTGCCCTCCCCCCTCCAAAAAAAAAAACAAAACAAAAAGGAATGTCTATTTTGAGTATTTTTCTTGGGAATTAAAAGTAATTTCCACTGTAATTTACTTGATATTATAGCTAATTAGAGTTCGAGAACAGCAATAGCAGATAATTCATCTCAAAAAGATCCTAAGTATCTTTAAATGCTGTTACAAAATAATAATAAATAATAAAATAATAAAAATATATAAATAAAAATATTAATAATAAAATAATAAAAAACAGGCCTGCTACAAAAAGACATACCATTATCTGAAGACACTACAAGGTATAGCACTAAATATAGGAAGGGAGAAAATGGCATGGGAAATCCCAATTTCTAATTCAAAATTCTCCTTTTAGGAGGTCATTTCCTTACCATCTTTGCAGGTTTTCCCATTCTCAAGGAGTTTCACTCCAGTTGGACAGGCACACTGATAAAAAGGCTTGACTGGAGACATCAGACACAAGTGGGAGCAACCACCATTATCAATTCCACATGGGTTTGTAGCTGTCAGATATAAACCACATGAATTAACACTAATGATCAAGAATAATCCTTTGTCTTTGGATAGACAAAGGTAACATCCTTATGTGATAAACACCAAATAAACAAAAATCACTACAAAATGTCACTTAAGTGACTACCTATTGAGGAATCTACAAGGAAAAGAATTAATCAAGCGTTTTTACAGCACAGACTTTGTGCTCAGCACAAAGAGAAAAAGAACACATGGTAATTGCTCTCAGAAAGTTAACAATCTAATTAAGGAACAGAACACACAAAACAAATATCAAATATGAGGTAGACTAGATTTACAAAGTTGTATAGTGTGGAAGAAATAATCAGGAGGGCATCACTGAAGAATTAAAATTAACTGAGTCTTGAAAGATAAGCAAAATATTAATAGTTGAAAAGGAAGTGATAGGAGGAAAGGAAACATTTCAGTTGAGAAAGAGAGCATGGAAAAAAAGCATGGAAGTAGCAGTTTGGGTGGTATAGCAAGGAAATTAGCATAACTGAAACTGAAATATACTGAGGAATAGAAAATAAGGTTGCATTAGTAAAGGAGAGGCAGATCAAAGGGTGATAAAGGATGGGAATTTCAAGTGATAAGACAGGCAAGAGGGAACCATTAGAGCTTTTTCAATAGGGGAATATGATAATACCATGTTCTAGAAAGATCAGTCAGGTTATATGAGATGAAAATGGGAGTGAGACTGGAGTTGGGGAGACCAAGTAGGATGTTGGAGGAATTCAGGTCTAAAGTGAAAAGAAGCTAAAATAATATAGTGAGGGTAAAAATATGGAAGGTGAGAGGTAACAATGGAAACAAAAGTATTTGGTTGCTGAATGACAAAGGAGATAGAGGATGGATTAAAAAAAGATTCCAAAGTTCTCAAAACAGGAAGAAAGCGATGGTGATGTCATTATGGGACAAGAAGGCCACGAATAAGAACAGGTAGTTTGTTGTTGCTGTTTCTGTTAGAGAAGAGGGGAGATTAAGTCAAAGAAGTAAAATGATAGCAATAATTTAAAAATTCATGTTGGCAGTCATATGTAATTCCCTTAATTGCAAACAATGGAATGTAGGTTTAAAGCAGCTATTACGGTTTACAGTCACCAGACCATATACCAAAGGCTCTATTCAATATGGTCAACAATTGATAATCTCAAAGCAGAAAGAGAGAGGAGAGGTGTCATTAACACAACACAACATATATATCCAAAATTTCTTCCTATTTGGTGTTGGAATATAGTCAGACTTACATTCAGGCAAATGCCCAGATATTTATATGCACATGCCTAGATATTCATATCCTTTTCCTCCTTTTAGGCCTGGCCCCAAAGCCCAAATATCTCAGTGCTGCTGTCAGCAGTCAAAGATCTGGCTGGTTGGGAAGGGAGATTAGGGGAAGCAAGTCACTGAGCACAGCTGAAGGCTTAACTGTTTTTTTTTTTTAATCACATCATGGAAGAGTTTAAGTTGATATGTAATTCAATGAACTATTCTACTGAAGTCCACTGCCTAAACTTCCATGAACAAGACTGGCATAAATCTCTTTAAAGTATCAACAATGAGGATCAACAGAAATAGTATAAAAAAATCATTGCCCTAAAAACTTGGCATTATGGCCATCTCAATTTCCATTCCCCCCTCTTTATTCCTCCTTAAAAAAAGGGGGGGGGAGCGGGCCAGCTAGGTGGCACAGTGAGTAAAGCGCCAGCCCTGGAGTCAGGAGGTCCCGAGTTCGGTTCCGGCCTCATACACTTAACACTCACACAAAAAAGCTAGCCGTGTAACCTTGGGCAAGTTACTTAACACCAATTGCCCTCCAAAAGGCAAAAAAAAAAATGGTAAAAAGGGGGAGGGATGGGGCATAGCATAGAGTTTATATATGGCAATAAGTAGTAGAAGAGATCAAAAAGTAAATAAATATATCATGCTGAAAAATGTAAGGCAGAGGGATCAAACATTAGGTTTCAAATGTCTTGAGTGCTGTAGAAACTCAATTAAAATATAATTAGGATATATTTCACAAAATAAATAAAAATCCAATAGAACACAGATAATATTAATATGTGGTATTCTAAGTCAATAGGCAGCCCAGTTTTGTGGCCCATTTCTATTTCAGTTTGACACCACTGATCTAAGACTCATTTTGCTACTCTTTCTACTACTTCTCACAAAAGACAGACGTTGTAATAGTTCCAAATTACAGTTTAAAAATATGGCTCAAAAAAATTTTTTTTTAAATGTCTCACTTACCATTTGGCTGCCTCTGTTGGCTAAAAGCATGTATGTCCATGGGAGAAAAGATGTTAGAATGGACTTCACGCAAACCCTCCCCAGTATACTTATTACAGGCCAAGATGGAATGTGTGTTCCAGTCAGTCCAGTACAGTGTGTCTTCAAACAACGTCAAGGCAAAGGGATGTGGAAGGGAACCTCTAACCACTGCCTGTCTATTAAGATATAAAAAAAAATAACAACAATAATTACAGTTTAATCTTCTTACTTTACAATAACTTGACTACTGCAAGACAACCACTCACCAAAATTATTTCCTAAGCTCCTGTGGCAACAATAAAAGAGATCTGATATAAAATAAAAAACATAACTTTAATCTGCCTACTGTGTATGGTTTAAAATCTCCAGGTTAAATAAAAGACATTTTTATGAAAGCATGCTTTATAGCAGACAGAAAATGAAAAGGCTCAAACAGAATTTCTCCCAAGAGCTAGGAAATGTGTCTGGTCTTACTCCACAAGGGTTCTGGGAACCACAAACTACTAGAAACAGAGAATGGAGCAAAAGGCACCAGATTCACCAATTTCAGGGATCCAGAGGGAAGGCCCATGGCATCACTCTTTGAATCAATATTCATCTGGGAGTCAATATAATACAGAGTTCTCCTTACTACTTTCCATTCTTTCACCTGAAACAAACTCCTTCAGAAAAAGAATAAAAGAGATTACTAGTTAGACACTAAAAAAGTTAACTCTTTGAGAGTAAGGACTGATTCATTCTTTGCATTTATATTAAAAGTACCAATAAAGTGTCTGATGTGACTCATAAATGCCTACTGAATATGACTGACTGACTGCTGTGCATACCACTAAAGGCCAACTGAATCAGTAATAGGTCTCTCCTCCAGCTTCTAGGACATTGGTTAAGGTTTTTGTGTTATAGGCACCACTGGTGGCCTATGGACTCCTCAGAATAATGATTTAAAGTGCATAAAATAAAATACATAAGATTACAAAGGAAATCAATCATAAAAAATTTTAAAAAGTCATACTCTTTTTTTTTTTTAAGCAATTGGGGTTAAGTAACTTGCTCAAGGTTACACGGCCAGTTATTTCTGGGTGTAGTGATAAGTATCTGAGCCCGGGATTCGATCCCCAGGTCATCCTGACACTGGGGCCGGTGCTCTTACTCGCTGAGCCACCTGGCCACCCCAAAAAGTCATACTCTTTAACCCAGGTAATCCTACTGATACAAATTTAGACTTTAAGAAGATTAATGAATGAAAAAATCTTTTCAAAATAGGCACACAAAAAATGGGAAGAAATTAGGTGTCCAATAACTAGAGAACAGGCTATTATTTTGCATTGGAAGGAGCAAAAAATAAGAATATAAGGAAACACGAGGACTATTATAAAGTGAAACAAGTTGAATATAGCAAAAGAACATATACAATAACTAGAACCATGTAAATCAAGGCAAAAGTAAACAGCAACAAAACATGTTAAAGACAACAGATGATGTCAGTACAACTGTATTAAGTTAAAACCTATTGCTTTTTTTTATAAAATCATTTTTTGCTGTTTTGCTTAACCATTTTAAAGGGTTTTTCTTTTTTTAGAGTTTGCAAAAATTTGGTTTGGGGATTTGTTCTTTACTTTCATTTTCATAAATATATAAGCTCTTGTTCATATATTAATTTGAACACATACAGTCCAAGACATTTAAAGTTAAAACAAAATTTAATGAAAAAAGATTAATTCAACAATAAAAGTTGTTTCCAAAGACTTTGGTTCAATAGAAATATAGAAAGAAAAATCATTCCTTTAACTCCTAAGAGCAATATACAGAAATAAGTTACATCAAGAATAGTTGTAATACCAAATTAGAAATGTAAAAAGCTAGAGAGTAAAGGGAATTGGAAAATAAATGTAAATTTCTTCTTCTTGTTCAGTCATTCAGTTATGTCTGACTCTGTGAATCCATGGACCATCACATACTAAGCCCTTCTATCCTCTACCATCCCTCAAAATCTGTCCAAGTTCATGTTTGTTGCTTCCATGACAGTATCTATTCATCTCATCCTGTCATCACTTTTTCCTTTTGTCTTCAATCTTTCCCAATACCTAGGTCTTTTCCAGTGAGTTCCATCTTCTCATTATGAGGTCAACATATTTAAGCTTCAGCTTCAGTATCTGACCTTCCAGTAAATAGCCTGAATGAATTTTAAGTATTGACAAATTTGATGTCCTTGCTGTCCATGGGATTCTCAAGTCTCTTCCAGCACCACAACTGAAAAGTGTCAATTCTGCAGTGCTCAGCTTTCCTTATAGTTCAACTGTCACGGTCATACACTGCTAATAGAAATACCATAATTCTGATAATAGGGACCCTTGTAGGCAAGGTAACATCTCTGCTTTTTGGTATGCTTTGCAGATTTGCCAGTTTTCCTCCCAAAGGACAAGCATCTTTTAATGGCTACAGTCACCATCTGCAGTGATTTTGGAGCCCAAGATTGTAAAATCTGACACTACTTCCATTTCTTCTCCCTCTATTTGCCAGGAAATGATGAGACTAGTTGCCAAGATCTTAGTTTTTTGATGTTAAGCTTCAAGCCTACTTTTGCAGTCTCCTTCTTCATCTTTATCAAAAGACTTCTTAATTCTTCCCGTCATTAAAGTAGTATCATCTGTATATCCAAGAATGTTGATATTTCTCGAGACAACATTAATTCCATCTTTTGACCTATCTAGCCTGGCATTTCACGTGATTTAATCTGCATATAAGTTCAATAAATAAGGTGACAACATACAGCCTTGTTGTATTCCTTTTCCAATTTTAAATCAATCAGTTGTTCCATGTTTGGTTCTAACTGTTGCTTCTTGGCTTGCATACAGGTTCCTCAGGAGACAAGTAAGAATATCTGGTACTCCCATCTCTTTGAGGAATTGTCACATTTTGTTGTGATCCACACAGTCAAAGGCTTTCAATGAAGCAGAAGTAGATGTTTTTCTGGAACTTCTTCACTTCTCCATAATCCAGGGAATGTTGTCAATTTGGTCTCTAGTCTCTCTGCCTATTTGAGAACCAGCCCACTCTTCTGGTAATTCTTGATTCACATATAGAAGCCTAGTTTGCAAAATCTTAAGCATAACCTTGATGGCATGTGAAATGAACACCACTGCTCAGTAATCTGAACATTCTTTGGTATTACCCTTCTTTAGGGCTCAAACAGAAAGTGACCTTTTCCAATCCAGCAGCTACTGTTGAGTTTTCCAAATTTGCTAGCACACTGAGTGTAGCACTTTAACAATTATCATCTCTTAAGATTTGAATTCAACTGGAATTCCATCACCTCAACCAGTCTAATTATTAGCAGTGTTTCCTAAGGCCCACTTGACGTCATTCTCCGGATGTTTGGCTCTGGAATAGTAATCACACCATCATAGTTTTTGGTGATATCAAGATCTTTCTTGTATTGTTCTTTTGTGCATTCTTGCCACCTCTTCTTAATATCTTATGCGTCTCTTAAATCCCTATCATTTTTGTCTTTTATCATTTCCATTTTGCATAAAACATTCCCTTGACATCTCTAATTTTACTTAAATAAGTAAATCTCTAATCGATGCTTAATAACAGCAGAATAAAAATTAATTTTTTCCTCTAGATAAAAAAAAAGAAGTTTCTATAGGCTGAAAGTCCACAGAAAACTTGAGATAGTACAGGCTTAAGATTTAGTATTTGATTACTCCTCACTGTCCATCCTTGATTCCTTTAATCCATCATCACTACTCAGATCTGGACTCTTTCCTCCCTTGGCTAAGTGATCAATTTGGGACTTCTTAACTGGTTTATTTCTTTTTTCACTCTGTCCTCTGCTTCTAAGATTTCTGAGCAGTTTTCATTTAAAATTTCACGAAATATTATATCATTAGCCATTAAATCATTAGTCATGATTTTCAGATAATCTAATAATTTCTTAGATCATCTCTTGACCTATTTTCCAAATTGGTTGTTTTTGATATTATGTTTTCTTCTGGGGTAACCCCCCCATCTTTTGATTTTATTATTTCTTTTCATCTCAAGTTGTTTTCTGTTTGACCTATTTTTAATTTTCACAGAATTCACAGTACTTAGGTAAGGATCATCACTTTCTGTTCTAAAGTATCATTTCTCTTTACCACTGTGCCACTCTTTGCCACTTTACTGTGGCCAGGACTCTAGACAGCTCAGCCACTGAGATTTTTTCTCCTATTGTTACTGGGACTCTCAAGCCACATGAACAATAATATTATCTTGAACTCACTCCACATAACCAATCTGTTATCAAAACCTGTGTTTCCGTCTTCACAATATCTCCTACATATGTCCCCTTCAACTCAGACACCATCATGCTACAAGCCTTCATCATCTCTTGCTTGTAGCACAGCAGGTCTCCCTTTGTCAAATTTCTTTACATTTTAATCCATCCTCTGTTTAGCTGCCAAATTTATTTTCCTAAAACATGAGTCTAACCACATCACACACTTCACCCTACTCAATAAGCTCCAGAAGCTCCCTACTACTTTCAAGATTAAATATAAAACATGCTATTTGGCATCTAAAGACTTTCATGACCTCGCTGGTTCCTTTCTACCTTTCTGTCTTTTTATGCTTTATCCCTCTTCATAAATCCAATGATCTAGCTACACTGACTTACTTGTTGTCCCTCACACTAATCTCCCAACCTCCTTTTACATTGTCTTGAATATTCTCCTTCCTTCCTTCTGCCTCCTGGGTTCCCTCAAAGCTCAGCTCAGGAAGCCTTCCCCAATCTCTACCGTTGCCAGTACCTTCTAAGATTACTCTCAGCAAACTGATAAACATATATTAATTGCTTACTATGTGCTATAGGCACTGTGCTAAGCTCTGGGGATACAAAAAGAGGCAGAAGCCAGTTCCCTGTCCTCAAGAAGCTCAATTTAATTGGGGAGATAACAAACTAATATATATACAAAGCAAGCTATGAATAGGAAAAATTAAGGGAAAGCACTAAAATTAATATGGATTGAAAGGTTTCCTATAGAAGATGGGTTTATGGGGGCAGCTAGGTGTGCAGTGAATAGAGCATCAGCCCTAGAATCTGGAGGACCTGAGTTCAAATCCGGCCTCAGACAGTTAACACTTACTAGCTGTGTGACCCTGGGCAAGTCACTTACCCCCAACTGCCCTGCCCTCCCCCCTCCAAAAGGCAAAAAAAAAAAAATGGGTTTTAATTGGGCAGGGGAGACAAAAAAATGCCTGGAGCTGAGACCTGAAATGTTTGTTCATGGAACAGCCAAGAGGTCAATATGTCTGGATCAAAGAGTACCTACTAGTGAGTAAGGTATAAGAAAGTCTGGAAAGGTAGGAGGGAGCTAGGCTATGAATATCTTTGAATACCAAGAAGAGGATTTTTTTTTCCAATCTGATCCTGGAGGCAATAGAGAACTACTGGATTTTAGCAAGAGGTGACATGATCAAATCTGCACTTTAGGAAAATCACTATAGTGGCTGACCAGAGTTATGTGCTAAACTGGGGATAGACTTGAGGTAGGCAGACCCACCAGTAAGCTACTGCAATAGTTAGGTTGGGAAGCAATGAGGACTTACACTAGAGTGGTGGTAGTGACAGCAGAGAGAAGGGGGTATATCTGATGAAACAAATAAGCCTCAGTAACAAACTGGAAATAGGCGGCTGAGAAACGAGTCGAGGATGACTCCAGGATCATGAATCTAAGAGACTAGGAGGATGGTGCTGTACTCTCCAATAATAGGGATTCCATCTACTCTTTATGTATTGTGATAATAAGACTGTTCCAGTAGAATGTGAGCAGCTTGAGGGCAGGGACTATTGGGGTTTTTTGCCCTTTCCTAGTATTCTCAATGACCAGTACAGTGTCTGGCACAATTAACAACCTTTAATAAATGCTTGTTGATTGACTGTGCGTGATGACATGATGATGCCTGAGTATAACAAGTAGAATGGAACAATAGGTTCTGGGAGTTGAGTAGATTGAAAGACTGGGAGAACAGAATATTTAAAGGAATGTCAATATTTATGTTAAATTCCCTTAGCAAAAGAGCAGGATCGGGGTAGGGAAGAGAAATTTTGAGTCAGGCATTGAACTCAAATAAGAGAAAAACAAATTTAAAGACTATATATTTTCTATTAATTTTATCCTCTTCAATATTAGGAATATTCACAACACTTCCTGAAGTACTGCAACCACCTATAATTGTCATTAATAATATCAAAATCCTAAGATTTAGGACCAGAAGGGACTTTAAAAGTCATTTGGTCCATCTCTCTCATTTTTCAGATGAGGCAACTTGAGACTTGAAAGGTCAAATGACTTAGCAAATTATTAAACTGAGCCAGGATTTGATTATAGATCTTCTGATTCCAAATCTAGCTGTTCATCCACTCTATCGTATTGTATCCCCTAACTTGTACGTGCACTATACTTTTAGGCCTTAGTTCCTACTTTTTTTTTTTAAAGCAATTGGGGTTAAGTAATTTATTATTACTTAATAATAGCCAGTTATTTCTGGGTGTGGTGGTAAGTATCTGATCCTGAATTCGATTCCAGGTAATCCCGACTCTGGGGCCAGTGCTCTTACTCATTGTGTTACCTGGCCGCCCCCTTAGTTTCTACTTGTAACCATCTCTATAGGCCTCTTAGGTCAGTTATCATCAGCAGTGAGCCTTTACTACTTGCAAAACTTCTGACACTTAATAGCTGTAACTTAACTTCTCACAGTCTTATTTTTCTCATCTTTAAAATGGAGATGGTAATTCCTGTAGTACCTATCTCATAAGGCTTTTGTGAGGCAAAAATGTATGTAAAGCAATACAAATTTCTACAAATTTCAGATGTACATTCAAATGTAATTATTATCAATACCAACATAAATGTAAGACAAAGGGGAAATGAGGTAACAAAAAGAGATGGACAAAGGATAAGACACCAAAGCAGTTCATCTGTTTCAAAACCTACAGAGACTAGGGGTTCCAATTCCTGTCAGTCTGTAGCTTTAGGGATACCCCCAATCCTTGGCCCCTTTGAACAAAGAATAAAATTAAAAGACAATCCTTCCTTTCCTTAAAGTTTTCCAAAACATACTTTATCCACACCAAGTTTTCCTATTCTTGCTTCTCTGATTGATTTTAGAATTAAAAACAAGTATTAGAACACCTGTAAAAAAAAATTCTTACCGATTTGTTCCATCCAGATTTGACTTGTGGATAAAATTAAGTTTCGCATCTGCCCAATAAAGTTTTTCTTCCTCATAATCTAAGGTCAGTCCATTTGGCCAGTAAATATCTGTGTTTATTATGATGTAACGACTTGAACCATCCATCCCAGCACGTTCTATCTTTGGAACTTCTCCCCAGTCAGTCCAATACATAAACCTAAAATTACAAATAGAACAAAACACTGACAGAGATAACAAATAGCAAGTTCAATGTCCTACAGATAAATTTCCACAAGTTCTACTGTATCTAGAATTATATTTTCTAAGTGCACATTTCAGAAAGAAAATAAAACATGAGCTTCTAGAACTTTCAATATCAAAACTTTCAGTCTTCCCTCCAGAAAACATGGAAACGTATTTAAAATTAGAAAGAAATGTGGTGCTTGGACCTAGTTTGAATGTTAAAATGTCGCCTTGAAGGGTCAGGTTAATTTTCATTTAGCATAACATAATGCTTCTCCCCAGTCAAAGATAGAAGAACTGGAGTATTGCAAATATTCAAGCATTATATGAATATAACCATTTCTCCATTATTTAAGTAAAAGTGCTCCCTACTAGAAACTATCAAGTAATAAGTCTAAGAAGAACATATTCTGGCACCTATAACATATTCTAGACCTCTCTGGTCAAGATGGCAACCTCAATGTATATGATTTAAGAGTTCAGATGAACAAGCAACAAGGTCTCTAATTTAACTTTTTCTCTTGAAAAATAAATATGAGGTCTATATTTACAAATTTCATCAATATAGCCAATAAAATTCTTTGCAACCATTTACAACTGAATAAATGAAATTTTAAAAGGGAAATGTGATAACTTTTCAGTAACTCCATCTAAGCCTCATTCATCTAATCTCATTCACTTTTCATTTAGCAAATATTCTGCTCTGGTGATTCTACTTTTTCCATCCTACATTATTCCAAAGAGAAAGCAGTCTTTCCATAATTCTTCATATTTACCTAATTTACTACAGCATAATATCAACACACCAAAATTTAATGTTCGGTTGCTTCTAATTTTCTGCAATTACAAATAATGCAGATATGAAAATCTTAGAAGGATAGCCTTTTCTGTTTGCTTTTATAAATACTTTCAAATTATACTCTCAACAATATAAATTACTGGATTAAAACTCCCAGATTTTTTTTTTTTGCTTTTTTTTTTGGAGGGGGGAAGGCAGGGCAATTGGGGTTAAGTGACTTGCCCAAGGTCACATGGTTAGTTTTTGTGCTAAGTGTCTTAGCCTGGATTTGAACTCAGGTCCTCCTGATTTCAAGGCCAGTGCTCTATTCACTGCGCCACCCAGCCACCCACCCCCAGATTTTTTAAGACAAATGACTGTCAAGGGACACCTCCAATCTCTCATACTCATGATTTTTTTTTTAAGTACAAGTATAGTACTTTACATTTATTCCTATTAAATTCCATCTAGCCCCATACACTAGTGGGTTTCAATCTTTTGGGTTCTTGATGTTGTCACCCATCCTGTGTATTATTCCCTTCTAGCTTGTGCCATCTACAGCCCTCTGTCAGAGGGAAAAATGTACTTTTTTGTTGTTGTCCATTCATTTCAGTCATATCTGACTGTGACTGTAGTTGGGGATTTCCTGGCAAAGATACTGGAGTGGTTTTATGTTTCCTTTTCCAGCTCATTTTACAGATGATGAAACTGAGGCAAACAGGCCTCAGTGTGACTTGCCCAGGGTCACACAGCTAGTAAGTATCTGAGGCCAAATTTGAACTCAGGTCCTCCTGACTCTAGGTCTGGTATTCTATCCACTCAAACAAAAACCATTAAAGATACATTTCTATGTTGCCTCCATAGCATCTCATCCATTCCCTCCATTCCCTATACTCATAGCTTAATTAAGGCCTTTATTAACTCTTGGCTAGATAACTGCCATAATCTCCTAATTGGACTCTCTACCTTAAGTGTCTTCCCTCTCTGTTCCATCATCCACACAGCTGCCAATGTGATATTCTTATGTCTTAAGAATATCACTTTAGGGGTGGCTAGGTGGTGCTGTGAGTAGAGTGTTGGCCCTGGAGTCAGGAGGACCTCAGTTCAGATCCGGCCTCAGACACAACACACATACACAAAAAACGTGTGAATGATGGACCAATCAAATAAGAGAAAAGATGCATAGAGGAAGACATATCATGACCCAGTTCAAAAACCTTTGCCCGCTATTATCTCTAGAATAAAATATAAACTACTCTGGCATTTAAAACCAATCAATGTATTGCTACCTTGACTTTACTTATAATAAAATCCTTCTAATTCTCTTTGTTCTGAGTTTTGCCTCCTTAATCAGGTTGGAAGTACAAATGAAGAATTTTCCTTTCAACACAGCCTTTTTCTCTTTAACTTTTTCCCCCTTGTCTTGGAGCTATATTCCATGACTAACTTTGGCCATTTTCATCATATGCTTTTTCTCTTTTTCTATGTACTGTTTTAATTTTTTTAATAACAAAAAAGAAATGTACACTATAAAGAACTGTGGAAATTTTTCTTATGTATTAATAATAAAAGAAAGGAAGATATTCTTATCTCTTTCAGATCCAAATTAACTCTGACTTGCTCAACTCTTTCCCCAGACCACCCAGAAACCAATCCAGACTGCTAGACTGCTCACATGACTTTGGTTAATGGGAGTCACCTTTTTCTTCAAGTATGATGAACTGTGAAACAAACAAATTTTGCCATTTGTCCTGACACTGCCTTCTAAGGACTTCTAGCTTTACCACCTGTTCTGCTTGTATACCCTACAGATTCCCACTATCATCTGAACTACTGACAATCTAAAGATGTCTGCCTTGGACATGCAATCTATCCCTCTGGTGCATTCTTATAACTTCTAGGACTTAAGACTTAAAAATCTTTTCATTTGCCCAGAAAGCAGCTGAACTAATAAGCTGTCTTCCCCCAAAGTGTGACTTGACCATAGACTACCTTTCATTAGTTGCTATCCCCAGTGCTGAGCACAGCACTTGGAACTTAGTAGAAAAAGGAGCTCAATAAATACTTTTTCATTAATTCATAATATCTGGTCTATGGCTCCTCTGACCCTTCAGATAAATGTCATCTTTACATTATGAAACAAACACCTCTTTTTCCATTTAAGAAAACTCTTAAAGATTTGACAAAGGTAGGAAAAAAAACAGCAACAAGGAGGGACTGTGGGAAGAGGCCCAAAATGGGTATCAGGTAACATTTTGCTCAATAAGGATGTTGTATGTTTCACATTTAAAATTTGTTATTCTTTTTCTGTCTTTTTTCTTTTTTACTTTTTGGAGGGGCAATTGGGGTTAAATTGACTTGCCCAAAATCACACAGCTAGCAAGTGTTAAGTGTTTGAGGCTGGATTTGAACTCAGGTCCTCCTGACTCCAGGGCCCGTGCTCTATTCACTGCGCCACCTAGCCACCCCGTTATTCTTTTTCTTGGTAAAATATACTTTACTTTTACAATTCTGGATACTGGTTGCTCTTATAAGTTTGTAAAACTTTCTTACAGATTCTGGGTGTCAAAATCAAATAATTAAATTGTTCTTGTTTAAAAAAAAAATTCTGAAGTCTAATTCTAGATCACTTTTCCAGGCTCACTATATTTTACTTCTGTTTACATAATCTACCTTCTGTCAAACTGGCCTATCTGTTCCCACCTCCTTGCCTTGAAAAATGATTTTCTACATTAAAAAAAAAAAATACCTTATTGACTCACAATCCCACTCTCCACAGCAATTCTTCCAAATCTTATCATCCCTCCCTTGGCTACTCCTACTCTTGCCCTCTCAGTTGAGAGTCCTGCCTCCTATTTTACAGTGAAAAAAAAATAAGGATATTCTCTGTGAACTCCCTCTACTCCCCTCTTCCTCATCTCCTATCACTCCAGTGCCTTCCTGCCACTCTCTCACATGATGAAGTAGTCTTAATCCCTCTTGTTCAAGCGATTCTGTTCTGTCCAGTCTCCTCCAACAGACCTCATCTTCGCACACACCCCCAATTCCTATTTTTTCATGTATTTTCAATCTTTCTCTTTCTATTGGCTCATTCCACCTATAAACATGCCCATGTCTCCCCTATCCTGGAAAAAACCTCATGTGACCATCCAAACCCTGCTATAATTAGGTGTCTCCACTTTCTCTCCCCTCAATTCTCTTCTTAACCCCTATAATCTGGCTTCGGATCTTATCATTCCACCAAAACTGTTCTCTCTCAAAATTGCTGGTAACCTAATAGTTGCCAAATCCAATGACCTTTTCTCAGTCCTCACACTCCTTGATCTTTCTGCAGCCTTTGAAACGATTGCTCAATATCTTCCCCTTGATAATATCTTCTAAGTTACTGAAATACCATTCTCTCCTGGTTTTCCTCCTACCTATCTGACCTCTCCTTCTCAGTCTTCTTTAATGATCCTCATCAAGATCATGCCCTCTAACCATAGGTGTACCTCAGGGTTCTGTCCTGGATCCTCCATCCTATTTCACTTGGTGATCTCACCAGTTCCCAGAGACTTATAACATCTCTATGCTGATGATTCTCAAATCAATTTTCCTGCCCCAATCTCTCTACTGATCTCCAATCTCATATTTCTACTGTCTTTCAGACATCTTGAACTGCATTCCAGTAAACATCTTAAATTCAATATATCCAAAACAGAACTCATTACCTTTCCCACTGAGCCACACCACCCCACACATTCCTAGGGCAACACTATCCTCCCAGTCCCTCAGGTTCTCAATCCAGGAGTTACCCCAACAGATTCCTCAGCATCTCTCACTCCATATAAAGTTTTACCAAGGCCTACTGACTTCACTTTTGCAACATCTTTTAATTAAGGCCCCTTCTCTCCTCTGACACTGCCACCTCTTTGGTGAAGGTCCTCATCACCTTACAGCCTGTGAATGTATCTGCTTCAAGTCTCTCCCCACTCCAATACATCCACCATTTAGTTTTCCTAAAACACAAGTCCAATTATCTCTCTCTCTCTGCTGCCTCCAGGATCAAATACTAAACACTCTGCTTGGCATTTTGTAATCTAGTCCCTTCCTACTCTTCAATCTTCTCACGTGTCACTCCCTAACACATACTCCTGAATCCAGTAACACTCACCTCCTGGCTGTTCAACCAACAAGAAACTCCATCTCCTGGCTTAGGGTATTCCCTCTGGCTGTCTCCCATGCCTGGAACACAGTCTCCTCCATTCTGACTACTGACCTCCCTAGCTACCTTTTAAGTCACAACTAAAATCCCACTGTCTATAGGAAGCCTTCCCCAACCCCTCCCCACATCCCTCCCAGTCTTAGACTATAAACTCCCTGACAGCAAAGACAGGCTTTTGCCCCTTTTTGCATCCCCAATCCTAAGAACGATGCCTGGCACACAGCAGGCAACCAATATATGTTTAATGATTGATTGATGTTATCTTCCCCTTCCCTATCCCTAATATTAGAATGTAAACTTCTTGAAAGCAGAACCTGTATCATTTTTCTCACCAATATCTTAAAACCTACCACAGTGCCTGACAAATAGTAGGTGATTAATAAATGCATTTTAACTGAGTTTTGCTTCAACTATTCATAGCTAAAAATGAATTTCTGTGCACATTATGCCTGTACAGTTTTTCTTGTTAAGCCCATGTTTCTCCATCAATCTGTGCACAAACTTTTCTTTCTATGTCACCAAGGTATGTGTATATTACTTCTCTAATTTTGCTTTCTTTAGTTATAAATATACTTATAAACTGTGCATTGTTGGCTCAATTCAATTTAGTGAGCATTAAGTGCTTTCTATGCACCAGGCACTTTGAACAAAAAGACAAAAACAGTTCCAGCTCACATGGCGCTTATATTCTACTGGGGGAAAATAACACATGCACAGAACAGTAAATACAAATAATAAATACAAAATAAATTTTTAAAAATCAAGAAAGCATTAAGTAATGGCAATTTGGCACTTAAAGTCTGATCCTTAAACAGAGCTAGGAATTCTAAGAAGAGGCGATGAACAATACAGGCATAAAGAATAGAACAAACATATACCCCAACTGATAAATGGTCAAAGGATATGAACAAGCAGTTTTCAGAGGAAGAAATTAAAGATATCTATAAGCATATGAAAAAATGCTCTAAATCACTATTGATTAGAGAAATGAAAATCAAAATAACTGAGGTACCACATCTCTCCAGTTAGATTGGCTAAAATGATAAATGCTGGAGAGGATGTGGAAAAATTGGAACACTAATGCATTGTTGGTGGAGTTATGAATTAATTCAACCATTTTGGAGAGCAATCTGGAACTATGCCCAAAGGGCTACAAAAAAGTGCATGCCCTTTGACCCGGCTTCTAGGGCTGTATCCCAAAGAGACTATAGAAGTGGGAAAAGGACCTGTATGTACAAAAATATATATAGTAGTTCTTTTTCTGGGAGCAAAGAATTGGAAATCAAGGGGATGCCCATCAATCGGGGAATGGCTAAACAAGTTGTGGTATATAAATGTAATGGAATACTACTGTGCTATAAGAAATGAGGAGCAGAAGGACTTCATAATAACCTGGAGAGACTTATATAAACTGATGCTGAGTGAGGAGGGTAGAACCAGAAGAACTTTATACACAATTACAGACACATCGTTATCTGTGACGACTAATTTTGATAGACTGGCCCCTCTCAGCAATGCAAGATTAGAAGACAACTACAAAAGACTTATGATGGAAAGGGATATCCACATCCAGAGAAAGAACTATGGAGTCTGATTACAGATTGAAGCAAACTACTTGCTCTCTCGCTCTTTTGTATTTTGTTTTGTTTTGCCCCTTCTTTCTCATTGTTCACTCCACTGGTTATAATCCTTCTTTACAACTTGACTAATGTTTAATGTGAATGTATTTGTAGAACCTATATTTGATTGTATGCCACCATGGAGGGGAGGGGGAATGAGAGAGGGGGGAGAAAATTTGAAACTCAAGGGATTGTGGAACTGAATATTGTAAACTAAAAGTAAATATATTTTTTTTAATTGTAAAAAAAAAAAAAGAACAGAACATGTAAAAGCAAGGAGGTTGATGAAATACTGTGTCCAGGGGAGACAGTAAGACAATTCAGCAGGAATTTAACATGCACAAGAAGAAACAAGCTGATTTATCATTACAACTCTCCCTCCTAACTTCCCTATTTCTGTCAAGTAAATTATCATTTTCCCAGCCACCCAGTCAGGTTCAGAACCTAGAAGACAACACTCTCACTTCCCATAACCAATCATTTGTCAAATTACTTATCCTCTGTTGGTCTCAGTTTCCTCATCTGTAAAATGATCTTATAAGATTATACCTTTCCAACATCTCTCACACTAACCTCCTCTCTACTCGTACAATCACCACTACTGTCAAGCTTTCATTATCTCTCACCTGAAGTATTAAAGTAGTTTAACTGATATAGGTCCCGAATTCTGCTCCTTGTTCCATCTAATCCATCCCCCACAGTTATCAAACTGGTATTTCTAAAAGACAGCTCTAACCATGTCACTCCCTTCTTCAAGAAGCTTCAGTGACTCTATGGTGGACTATATATAATTCCATTTAACATTTACAGCCCAGCTCCTACATTATCCAGTTCCAACCTCTTTCCTGGCTCATCTCACATTACTCTTCTTCACATATGCCATAATCCAAAATGGCCTACCTGCTTTTCCCTCCACAGCTCCCCAGGGCATACCTGGAATTTTTCCCTCCAAGCTCTCTACAAGGCTTAGATCAAGTACCTTAACCTGCAAGTGACCTTTATGGATTAGTTAATGCTCACCCTCCTTGAAGTTACTTTGTTTATATTCATGTACATGTTGCTTCCCACCCCCAGTGGAAGATACAAGTTCCTTAAAGGCAGGGATTACTTTTTGTCTTTATGTTTACTGCTTTACAAGAAAAATGTCTTGTATAATACACGTTAAGATTTTAAATAATTGAATTGAACTGATTAATGGTGAAATGTTTGGAAATACTGGTTGGGACTATAAATGCCAAAGAGAAGATTCAAAGCCACTGAAACTTCTTGAGCAGGAGAATAACAAAGTTAGACCTTCACTCTAGGAATATCAAGTTTGCAGTATAAGGATTTCCATCCTTCATATGAAAGGATGAGAAAGAAAGTGACTATCATGCAAAGAGATCAATCAGAAGACTATCAATCAACCAACAAAGATTTATTAAGTTCCTACTATGTGACAAACTAAACTAAACAATAACACAATCCCTATTCTCAAGGGGCTTATAGACATGGAAGAGGAGTGGTAGCTGTGAATAGAAAGGAGAGGGATATGAAATGCTATAAAGGTGAAAATGGAAACATGAGATACAAAAATTATGTTTCCACACAGGTGAAGGGAAGTAGGTTTTCTTTTTTTAAAAAGTGCTCTGTTCAGGGGCGGCCAGGTAGCACAGCGAGTAAGAGCACCGGCTCCAGTGTTGAGAAGACCTGGAGATCGAATCCCTGGCTCAGATACTCAGCACCACACCCAGAAATAACTGGCCATGTAACCTTGAGCAAGTTACTTAACCCGATTGCTTTAAAAAAAAAAAAAAGTGCTCTTTTCTTGGAAAAACAATTCTCAGAACAAGGAGGAAAACAGAAGAAACCAGTCTCACCTGGGTCTGTGGTCAAGAATACAGCAAAGAATGTTAGCTAGGCTTAAAGTAGGCAAGCTTAATAGCCTTGTGAATATTAACTTATCCTCCTTGGGAGGAGCTAAAGCTCATTTTAATGCACATGTGATGTATGTGGGGGGAGGGGGAACATATCAAAGGGAAAACATGAAGTAGGCATACCAGAAAGTTGGACACCTCAGAGTACTCAGTCAATGAGGAAATGGGGGGACTTCGAGTTCCAGGACAGGGATAAAAAAAAAGGCTTGCTCTGGCTTCTGTAAGTATGTGTCTGTTCTAGCTGTATACCCACTTCTTGCAAGAACATAAAATAAATGAGCTTGCCTCATCTCCCTTGGGAGTCTTTGTCTTTCCTCTAGAAATTTTATTCCTAACAGAAGAAAGTGACAACCGATTATATTGGGGAGGGAGATAAAAGGGGAAAGAGACAACAAGGAGGATGTCAATGTTGTGAACCTGAAGTAATAAAAACAATAATAATCTCTCTACAGAGCTTTAGGGTTTGGGGAACACTTTATGTATATTATCTCATTTGATCTTCACAACAACCCAAGAGAAGTGCTATTATTATCCCTATTTTACAGATGAGTAAACTGAGGCTGAAAGTAATTAAGTAACTTGGCCACACTCACAAAACTAGTAAGTTTCTGGGGTAGGATTTAAACTAAGATCTTCTATCTCCAAGTGGTACTTTTGGGGGGGAAAAAATGGCACTTTTGAAAGAAATAGTGATGTTAAGAAGAAGGGAAATGAGGAAAAATCATGAGTTCTGTTTTGGATATGTTAAGGATCTGCTTATGGGATATAAAGATAGAAATATCTAGCAGAAGACCTCAAGAGACATGAAGACTAATTATGTAGCTCTTGAGAGTTGTCTGCCCAGAGGGGTCAACCTGAAAAGCACCACCCAGAGAATGTGCAGAGAAAAAAGAGAATTCGTCATCTGAGGTACATTTATGCAAAAAGGGAGAGATATGGACAATGTCTGAGACAAAGAAAGAACAATCGGGAAGCAGAAGTACAGAAAAAAAGTGTAAGGAAGAAGGGGTGGTAAACAGTGTCAAATGCGACTGAAAGTTCAAGAAGGATGAAGCCTGAGAAAAAGACTTAGAAAAGGATTTAGGAATTAAGACATCTTTGGAGAGATAGGCAAAATATATCAAAGGACTGAAAAGTGGTTGGAAAATGATGAAATGAAGCTGGGGTTTTTTTCTTTTTTGAAAGCTGGCTTTTTTCTATTAGTTTGACTATGAAAGGAAAAACAAATATATGAGAATAGTTTGAGGGGTTATTAATAGAATCACATGAAATTTTGGTCTTGTTTTTAAAGAATGACAGAACTGCATATTTATAGACAGCACATAAAAAGACAATGGATAAAGATTGAAAATTAGTGAGAAAGAGACTGAGAGAAGGTGCAAGTTCCATAAGAAATGGGATGTAAGGAGACATCAAAATAGCAATAAATGTACTAAATGAAGTAAAAATAACAATAAAAAGAGGAGAAAGAAGAGAAATTTCTACAACATAATCCTAAAGCAGAAGGTATGGGGAGGGAGACAGAGGGCAAAGTTTCTATGCTTCAGGCTCCTTGGCACAGTGGGTCTGACAACAGGGAAAGAAGACTTCTTAGCAGGTGGGACAGACTCCAGTAAAGGCCTGCACCAGTCAGTCACCCCAGAATAGTTTCTGCCCTGCATCTAAACTTGATTCATCTAAATACCTCTGTCCCTAAACAAGTGGGAATTCATGAGTCTTAACCCCACAGAAAAAAAACATCAAAGAAAGTGAGGGAAAATGAGCAAACAAAAATTATGAGTACAATAACCATGAGGGGTAAGAGAAATCTGGATAAAACTCTAGGTAAAATTAATTCTGCAATACCTCCAACTAGCACATCAGTAAAGAGACTAAAATGGCCACAAGAATCCTGAGAATGAAGAGAAAAAGGAATGAAGTTAGTTATTAATTTCAAAATACTCAAAAGTAAAATCAATGGCTTAGAACAGAAGCTGAAAAACCTTAGCAAAAAAAGTAAACATATTAAAAAACAAGGGTGAACAAACATTCAATAATTCAAGAAATATTAACATAAATACAGTGAAACTGAAAGAATATGAAATATCTACTATCAAAAACAACTCTCTTTGGAGAAAAAAGGTATTCTTGAAGAAAATATGACAATGGAACAGGCAAACATTTTTAAAAGTGCAGAAAATAATAAGAATCCAAGTTTTTTTGTTGTTGCTGATTACAAAAAAAACATTTGATGGAGCATGGCAAAACACATCCTTTAAAGCTCCTTCAATAATAAGTCTTTCACGAATGTATTAAAATCCAACAATTGTTCAGCAGCCCTCTAATTATTAGCATCAAGTCAGATACAAAAGTTGGACACACATATACTCTTCAAATGTAACTGCCACTGTCATGGAAGGCTTTGTGTCTTGTACAAAGTTAAAATGGAAGTGAAGTTCCTTATAAATGCTATGGTCTTGCAGATGTTACTGTTTACAGAAGATATGAACTGACTGCATCAAGTCTCAAACATTACAGAACTTCTTTATTTTGATTACTCAAAAAACAAAGGCCTAAGTATTAATAAAGGAAAAGCTAAGTAAGGGGATTAAAGGAAAAGCTAAGTAAGGGGATAAAAACTGCTTACTGTACAGACTGACATGCCAGGAATAACCTGGATAGCCAGGCCACTGAATTAGCATATCAATACACATTTCTGAGAAAGGCACTGTAACTGGACTATGTTGCACTGAATTTGGGAAACTAAAGTGCTTTTGATGATTTCAAACTGATGCCTGATACAAAAATCCATCTTTTACATTTTAGACAGAGATATTCAATTCACACATCAAAATTTCTGGTAGCCTAAAGAACTATGGACAAATGCCTGATGAGTGGAATTGAAAGGCAACCAATTCCAATAATGACATATGTAAAAGAAGTAGCAATGAGGAGGTAATAGCATCAGGAAAGGAGGTAGTGTGATAATCTGGACATAATAGAAGATAACTGACAGCCTAATTGCTCCATTAGTACCCAGGACCTAGAAAAAGACCTTCAGCACACTGAAAGGATGCAATGTGGAAGACTAATGAAAAGACCATGACAAAATATAGCTCAGGATGAGAAGGCATGAATTATAGACAGAGTAATCTACATTTTAAAAAATCTAATGATAAACTTTAGCATGGGAAGATCTTAGGTATATGAACTATGGTGACCACTTCTATCTAATTAGTCACCACAGAACATAATAAAGTAAAAGAATAGAGAAACTGGAAGGTATCCAGTAACTGATACCCATCCCCACCAAATCCTAACTGGTAGATGCCTCAATCATCTACTATATAACTAAGCCCTAGGTTCTAGTATCATTTCTTTTCACTCACCAACCATCTTCTCACTGGGCAGCCATACTGCCCAGACCAGAAACTAACCCTTAGAAACTTTAACCCCTTTATGCCTGGAAACCTGTTTTTAGCCTCTCATTTAGTTTTGGTTAAAGCATATACTTGGATTAAAAAATTTCTAGAAAAATTGTACTATGGAAAGTGATACAATCAATCACAAATTTTACTCTAATGTGGTACAAAACACATAAACATTATATGGCAGTATAAACAGAAAAAGGTTCATTCCCAAGGATGTAAGAAACTCAGGGAGTCACAGAGAGAGAAAACATGTGTCACGGAAGAAACTCACTCAAAGTTGGGGTTCAGGTGGTAAGATTACATAACCTAAGAATGTTATCAATGCTAGATGAAAGTAAGTAGTAATCAGTGTCAGATGTAAGAGGAGGCATTCCTAATTGACCTAGATTTGGTGGAAATGTCTTTGGGTGAAGCTCCAGTAAGAGGAGTTTATATATCAGTACTACAAAATAGTCGGAGAGCCCTTTTTCACCCATCCAGCCATGGTGGTGGAAGCTCGGCTGTCATCCCATCATCATGTCCTCTCATAAAACATTTAGAATCAAGAGGTTCCTGGCCAAGAAACAGAAGCAGAATTGTCCCATCCCTCAATGGATTCGAATGAAAACTGGTAACAAGATCAGGTACAATTCAAAATGAAGACACTGGAGAAGGACCAAGCTCGGATTATAAAGAATGGCCAGCGCAATGAAAGACATTCAGCACCAAGACCACCTCCCCCCCCCTTACCATGGCATCCTTCCATTCATCAATCCATCCACCCATCATTCATCTATCAATCACTCAGTCACCTCATCGTCTCCAATAAGAAGAAAATGCCACTGTTGCCCTCCATTTGGGAAACCCTCTGACAAGATGCAGACATCAAAAAAAAAAAAGGCCCCGACAAACCATTAAAATTGTCTTGCCCTTAAATGTTTTCATAAATTTCATCCATGAGTTTGGGTATCATTGGGTAATATAGTGTGTGTTGTGATATAGTTTAAATTACTGTTATCTGCATCTCTGTAGCATTTGTATGTTTGAGGTTATGCTTAAAAGGCAGAGATCATAACGAAACAAGTTACTCCTGTCAAAAAGAACCAAACTCTAGTCCTGCCTTGAACAAGCTGTCACCATAACCTCTCTGTGTTTTGTTTTGTGTTTTAAGGAGTTATAAGAGAGCACCTACCTCACAGGGTTGTTGTGGGAGATCTTAAGATTTGCAAGCCTTCAGTGTAAGCCACCAGTGCTGCTAATCCGGAGCTGTCTCAGCCAGATTATGCGCAGCTGACTGTGTTAGATTATCAAACTCACAGTCAGAAGAGTAACCTGTTGACCCCCTGCTTATTTCATACAATAAGCAGTCTTTGTTCCTTGTTGGGAGGTGGTAAATTTAAGTGTTGGCAATTTCTCAGCTGTCGGTTATTTGTGTGTTTGGGAAAGCCCAAACTTTTGTTAGGAACTAGACCTGGTCGGGGTGAATGGCTTCACAGATGCAATTCTGCTAATAAAGGTATTCTACAAAAAAAAAAAAGTCGGAGAGTCTAATGCTAACTAAGGGAGCAGTAGGATAATTCAAGACCTTTGTAAATAGGTCAAGTTCATCCAATCAAAAACTTGCAAACTTTATCTATCTGACAGAGTTAACAGCGGAAAAATATAACTACAGTTATCCCTTCCACATCACGACTTTACCAATCACAGTTTTGATATATCATGGGTCAGCATAAGAAATCAAATGGGAATTTGGGGGGAGTTTTGCAGAAGCTGCAGATTACACAAAGGCCATTAGACAACACAAAAAAAAGTTTAGAAACTCAGAAATGCATAAAATATATGTATAATACTGTATAATGTCAACATATTTTATTTTTTAATATTCTCAATAAATTATGAAGGAAAATTACACCAGTATCTTAGATCCAGAGAATAAGATAAAAATTGAAATAATCTACTGATCACCTGAGAGTTCAAAATGAAAATTCCCAGGAATATCATAAGACAAATTCCAGAGCTCCCAGGTCAAAGGAAAAACACTTCAAGCAGTCAGAAAGAAACAATTCAAATATCAAGGAATTGTAGTCAGGATCCAACAATACTTAGTGGCTTCTATGTTAACGGAGAGAAGGGTTTGGAATACAATATTCCAGAAGGCAAAGTAGCTAGGACTACAACCAAGAATAACCTACCCAGCAAAACTGAGTATAATCCTTCAGGGGGAAAAAAATGGGCATTTAATGAAATAGAGGACTTCCAAGTATTCCTGATGAAAAGACTAGAAGTGAACAGAAAATTTGACTTTCAAATATAAGACAAGAGAAGCATAAAAAGGTAAACATGAAAGAGTAATCAGAAGGGTCACAATAAAGTTAAACTGTTTATATTCCTATATGGGAAGATGATACATGTAACTCCTAAAAACTTTATTAGTATTACAGCAGTTAAAAGGAGTTTACACAGACAGAATAGATGTGAGTCAATTACATTGGAATGATCTCCAAAAAAAAAAAAAATGAAGGAGTGAGAAAGTGGAATGCACTAGGAGAAAGAAAAAGGGAGAGGTATAATAGGGAAAGTTTTCTCATATTAAAAAGAAATGCAAGGAAGATCTTTTACTGCGGAGGGGAAAATCAGGGGGTGGGATAGCAGACAATGCTTGACCTCACTCATCAAAATTGCTTCAAAAAGGAAAGAAAATGTGTATAGAAATATAATTTACCTAATATAGAAATGTAACTTACCCAACAGGGAAACAGGAGGAGGAAGAGATAAGAAAAGGTGGGGAGAGATAAAAAAATAAAACTAATTAAGGGTAGAAGTAGTCAGAAGCAAAGGACAGAATAAAGAGAAGAAACAGAAGAAGATGGCATGGGAGAAAATATACAGTAATCAAACCCATAAAATGAAAGCAGATAGCAGAGTGGATTAGAAACTAGAACCCAACAATATGATGTTTACAAGAAACAAACTTGAAACAAAAAGATATATAAAGAATTAAAAAGCTGGAGCAGAATCTGATATGCTTCAGCTGAACTAAAAAAAGTAGGGATAAGCAATCATGATCTCAGACAAGGTAAGGGCAAAAAATAGACCTAATTAAAAGGGATAATCAGAGAAACATTTTGCTAAAAAGGTACCACAGGCAATGAAGCAGTATCAAAAACATTATATCACAGGGGCAGCCAGGTGGTGCATTGAGTAAGAGCACCGGCCCCAGAGTCGGGATGACCTGGGATCGAATCTGGGCTCTGATAGCACCACACCCAGAAAAAACTGGCCATGTAACCCTGAGCAAGTTACTTAACCCCAATTGCTTAATTAAAAAAAAAATATTATATCACAAGCTTCTCTGATAAAAACCTCATTTCCCAAATATATCCTGAGTATAGAACTGAGTCAAATTTATAAAATATAAGATCCATTCCCCAATTGATAAATGGTCAAAGGATATAAACAGGTACTTTTCAGAAGAGTAAATCAAAGCTATCTATAGTCAAATGAAAAATGTTCTAAATCACGATTAATTAAAACAGCACTGAGGTACTACCTCACATCTATCATATGGGTTTTGGAGAGAACATTTTCAGTTGAATGATCAGTTGAATGACTGTAGTGTTAAAAGAGTGAGAGGAAAGAAAGTGGAGGCACCAATTGTTGATGGCCTCAAGGAGTTTGGCTATGAAAGAAAGGGGAAATATAGGATGATAGCTAACTCAACCCTCTGGTTCTTAGAATCAGCTTCTGTGGCCCCATGGAGATTATGCTTTAAGTAGGGGATATTATGACAAAATGGGAGAGGATGACTACCAGCAGCAGTATGAGTCCCTTGACTGGCCAGTCAAAAGACCAAGAACTGAAGGGAACTGTTTGGATGCTACAGAGATGAGGCAAAATGTGAAACTCTAGTTCAGCAACCCTGAAAAATTTCACGGACTGAATCTGTCTTTATTTCCTGAATGAGTAAGATAAAACAAGATAATATTTGCAAAGCACTTTTCAAACTTAAAGTGCCATCTAAATGCTATTACTGAAGCGGCTAGGTGGCACAGTGAGTAAAGCGCCAGCCCCGGAGTCAGGAGGACCTGAGTTTGGTTCTGGCCTCAGACACTTAACACCCACACAAAAAAAACTTAGCCCTGTAACCTTGGGCAAGTTACTTAACCCCAATTGTCCTTCTAAAAGCAAATAAATAAATAAATAAAAATAAAAAAAATAAAGTTATTACTATTATTATTTTTAATTGCTTACTTGTTTTTCTGCCAATGGTAATTGTAGGTCTGTGTATGTTAAACATTATTTTGTGTAGAAAAAAATTTAAAATGTCCTATATCTGATTTTCAGTGTACAATGGGTATCTTTCTACTGCTCCCCCACACTTTTTAAGGAGACCTAGACATGAACCAAACCAAAGTTTTAAATAATTTTTATCCAGGGGTCCTGGAAAGGTGCATAAAAAACCAAAAACACAATGACACAAAGGAACTTGACCCCTTTATTTAGAGTTCTGTTCCCCAGGTTTAAATAAGGGACATCCTTAGTGGAGAGAGCAAATGTCTACGCCTCTCTCAGAGCCACAGCAGATTTTATTGTTCCACCATTATTACCTTTTGAAAAATTAATCAACAAGTATTTATTAAGCTCCTACTCTGTGTCAGGCATAGTGCTAGACAGTGAGGATAAAAAAATTAAGTCCCTTCTCTTAAAGAGAGATTATTTATATAAAAAAAACTGCATGTAAAATGTGTAATTTTTTTAGACTGGGTCTCTGTTTTACCCAGATTGGAAATGCAATGACACTTTCAATGACATGTCACCCTTTACTCAATAAAATTAAAGGCTCCATTCCAATATTAATGAGAACATTCACCTCAGGTATCAGAAGATTGGGATCCAAATTCTACCTTTGACACTTACTGCCTGTATCATTACCAATCATCCCTAGGTTTTAGTTTTCTTGTCTATAAAATGAGGATGTTTAACTAGATGGCATGTGAGGGTCTGTTTTGCTCTAAATCTATGATCCTAGTAGTGAAACCAGGATGCTGAGTAGATTTAAGATCATATCACATAAAGGAACTGGATACACTGACTCAAGGAAAGAGAAGACATGATGGCCATCTTCAAATATTTTATACTGCTCCTGCATATGTATCATATTTGTCTTTGGTTGCTGAATTTCTTTACCTTTCTTGTAATCCTGTTGTTCAACGTGTCTGAAAAGCAAATAATCTCTTCAGGTCTGGTTTTCTTTCTCAGAACATTTCAAATATCTTTTTTATTTAATATCCATATTTTTTCATTAATGATTAGATTCAAATTTTTGTAGGGCAAGTCACCTTGGGTAGCAGGTTGAGCTCCTTCACTCTCTGGAACACATTATTCCATTCCCTCCAGCAGTTTCTGGTGGGTGCAGAATAGTCTTATGTTATTCAAATTTCCTTTTATTTATATTTGAAGGTAATCCTCCAGGTCACATGCAAAATTTGTTATTTGTTATTGCTACAGTTAAAAGTAACTAAACTTTGTATCTTAAGAGTATGCAGCATGTCTCCTCCCTTTGAGGTGACATGTGGATTCTCTGACTATAACCTTTGTTTCCACAGTAAGAATGATCAAAATCAGGGCAGCTAGGTAGCGCAGTGAATAGAGCACTGGCCCTGGCGTCAGGAGGACCTGAGTTCAATTCTGGCCTCAGACACTTAACACAAAAACTGGCCATGTGACCTTCAGCAAGTCACTTAACCCCAATTGCCCTCCCCCCCAAAAAAAAAGAATCCTCAAAATTAGGGACTAATTTGAAGGGCAAAATCAGACACCAACCAAGAAAATCAAGAAAAATGAGTATACAGATACAGAAAATAAAAGCCAAAGGGTCACAACCATGGACATCAATAATAACAGGCATTAAGTCTCTCTGCAACTAACAACTGATATCAGTATTCTGTAGCACCTGTCTGCGTGAAACAATATTTTCAAAAATGAAATATGTAAAATCTCATTAGAGATCAGGAAATAAACAAATGCTTGCAATAAATTTTGATGACAGAGGAACATTAATTACAAAGTTTTTTATTAAGTTAAAATGTCACCCCCCCCCAAAAAAAATTCTTCTCATCAGTAAACCTCTTACAAAAACTGTACTCAACTATTATATTTTTAATCTGGTCAATAAAAAAATTGTGGAAATTTGCTTTCTTTTTTGTTATATAAGTACTTATATTCATCCTGGATTTTCTTCTCTTGGCCCATAAGCCTAAAATGTTTATTATGTGGCTCTTTACACAAAAGGTTGCCAACCACTGCTCTATGTAACGTGCTGCCTCCATCCAAATAAATATGCAAAGGGAGAATTTCAAAGAAGAAATATGAATAAATTCAAGAAGACAGGAATGGTCAGAGTATACTCAGCAAAGATCAACAATTTCACTTACATGGAGTTTTCAGGTAGGGGACTGATAAGAAACAAGTTCAGAAAATAGTATTTATAAAGCACTTTACAAATATCTCAATTGATCCTCACAGCAACCCTGGAAGTAGATGCTATTATTATCCCAATTTTTAAACTGAAGAAAATTGGGGGGAAATGGGAGAGGAACCAAGAGGGTGGAGTAAAAACCAGGGACTTGCTTGAGCTCTCCCCCAAACCCTTCCAAAAACCTGTAAAAAACAACTCTAAACAAATTCTTGAGTAGCAGAACCCACAAAATGACAGAGTGAAACAAATTTCTAGCCCAAGACAACCTGGAAGGTCAACAGGAAAGGTCTGCTGCACCAGTCTGAGAGAAGAACACAGTCCAGCATGGGCCATGTCAGCACAGATGGGGCAGAGCAGGCCACAGGGGACTGAATCACTGGCAGCTATGACGGTTTCCAGACTTCTCAACCCACAAACGACAAACACAATTCAGAAGGTCAGTAAGAAAGGTCTGTCAGACCTGGGTGGGAGAGGAATGCCATCTAGCCCCAGGGCTGCAGCAGTGGTAGAAGCAGAAGCAGTGGATTCTTCTGGATCTCTCAGCTCACAAACAGCAGGGGGATGGAGGGGCTGATCAGGAGATTGCAGGGATCTCTTTGCTGGCACCGAGGCAGGATTCCCTTGCTTTGCTCATGCTTGGATCTGGCTTGCAGTCCTGGGTGGTGGTCCTGGGGTGAGGAGGAGCACTGACACAGAGCTTGTAGGCTTTGAAGGCCTTTGGTCTTGATTGAACCTAAGCCTTTGTATATCAGTTTTGAAGTATATATTACACGCTGAATTGCAAATTCAGAGAAGTGGTCTAATGGCCGCCGAAGCTTTAGTAGATAAGGATTTAGCTTAATTAAAGTGTTCGATTTGCGTTCGGATGATGCAAGATAAAGGCTTGTAATTCTTAGTTAGGTTATAATAATGAGAATTGGAGTTAGTGGGAGTAATATGGATGAAATGGTAGTTAAGGTAGGGATGGTGGCAGTGGAGAGGGAATCCTCCTCACAGTTCCAAATCAAAAAAGAGTGCTTGTGGTCACTCGAAGACCACAGCATAGAACAGGAGAGGAGTAAACACCTCTCCTTTCATCATACAACCTTGGAAGAACTAAAAATTCACAGGTACCTAGAAATATCTCTGAAAACAGTTGCACAAAACCCCTGAAGCTTGGGACAGTATACCCTCCACACTGGAAGCAGAGACCTACTTTAACAAAAAGCTAAATATCAAGTAATTGGCTTGGAAAAATGAGCAAACAGTGGAGCTGACATCCTGCCTCAGACACTTAACAAGCTGTGTGACTTTGGGCAAGTCCTTTAATCTCTATCAACTTTAGTTTTCTTATCTGTATAATATGGCAGTTAGAGATGACGGTCTAAGTTCTCTAAGGTCTCTTCCAGCTCTAAATATGTGATTCTTCAATTTTGTAACCTGGAAATATTCGTAATAATGATATTTGTTTAAAGAAAAATAGGAGGGGGGGTGGAGTCAAGATGGTGGAGTAGAAGCACAAATTTGGTGTGGGCTCCCCTCCAATCACTTCCAATACATGTAAAAAAATGGCTCTAGGCAGAGCCAAGATGGCAGAGTAGAAGCACGACCTTCCCACGGCTCCGACTTCCACCTTCCCCAATCCATGTATAAAGGGGACTCTAAACAAACTTTGGAGCTGCAGAACCGACAAAATGAAACAGAGAAGCTAACCTCCCAATGAAGACAGCCCGGCAGGCTGGCAGGAATGCAGCGCAGCACTCTGGGAGCAGAGCCCAGCCCCACACTCAGGCTTTAGCCCCAGGGCAGGCCTGACCAGGCAGGCCTGACCAGGCGGGCCACCAGGCGGGCCAGAGGGACTCGAGATCAGCAGCAGCTGTGGCCTTTTCGAGGTTTATCAACACATAGATGTGAGGGACAAAGTGAGAGGTCAGTACAGTCTGGACTTTGGGACCCAGTAAGTGGGAGTATGTGGCTTTTACCCCCGGGGCGAGAAGCCGCTGAGACACTGGCACAGCCAGCCAGTGCCACATGGCAGCTTCAGCTCCTGGCCTTCAGAGTGTAGGGGGACCAAGCACCAGTCTGAGGGGTAATCGCTCTTGATTTACTTTGTTTGGATCTGGATTGCAGTCTACGGTGGAGGTCCTGTGGTGTGTGTACAGCTTGCCAGGGTGTGTGAAGACCTCAGAGAGAGCACCCATCTAATACCTCCGGCAGCTGAGAAAACCCCAGTGTTTGGGACAAAAACTCCCCTGTCTGGTGGCCCAATCCTTACTGTGGCAAAAAGCCCAGGGGTCAAGTGACTGAGGGGCAACATGACCAGGCAAAGGAAACAAAGCAGACAGAACATTCCAACATTAGACTCCTATTTTGGGGACAAAAAGGAGCAAAGCATGGAACAGGAGGAAGACAGTGAAGTCAGAACTCCTGCACCAAAAGCTTCAAAGGAAAATACAAGCTGGTTACAGGCCACAGAGGACCTTAAGAAGCAGATAAGAGAAGTGAAGGAAAAATTGGGAAGAGAAATGAGAACGATGTAAGAAAATTATGAAATGAGAGTCAACAGCCTGACTGAGGAAAATAATACCTTTAAAAACCAGACTGACTCAAATGGCAAAAGAGGCTCAAAAAGGCAATGAGGAGAAGAATGCCTTAAAAAGTCGAATTTGCCAGATGGAAAAAGAATCTCAAAAGCTCAATGAGGAGAATCATTGCTTCAGAATTAGATTGGAGCAAATGGAAGCTAATGACTTTATGAGAAATCAAGATGCTGTTAAACACATCCAAACAAATGAAAGAAGAGCAGGAAATGTGAAATATCTCATGGGAAAAACCACTGACCTGGAAAATAGATGCAGGAGAGATAATTTAAAAATTATTGGACTACCTGAAAGCCATGATCAAAGTAAGAACCTAGAAATCATCCTCCAGGGAAGTTCTCAAAGAAAACTGCCCTGATGTTTTAGAACCAGATGGTAAAGTAGAGGTTGAAAGAATCCACTGATTACCTCCTGAAAAAGATCCCAAAAAGAAAACTCCTAGGAATATTATAGCCAGGTTCCGGAATTCCCAGATTAAGGAGAGAATATTACAAGCAGCCAGGGAAGAAACAATTTGAATATTGTGGAAACACAATCAGGATAACCCAGGATCCGGCAGCTTCTACACTGAGGGATCAAAGGGCTTGGAATATGATATTCCGGAGGTCAAAGGAGCTGGGATTAAAACCAAGAGTCACCTACCCAGAAAAACTGAGTATCATGTTTCAGGGGAAAATATGGTCATTCAGTGGAATAGAGGACTTTCAAGCATTCTTGCTGAAAAAACCAGAGTTGAATAGAAAATCTGACATTCAGATACAAGAAGCATGAGAAGGTAAAAAGGGAAAAGAAATCATAAGGAACTTATCAAAGTTGAACTATTAACATTCCTACATGGAAAAACAATAATTGTAACTGATGAAACTTTTCTCAGTAGTTGAAGGGATTAGAAATATATATATATATATGAGGATATATGAGCATATGAATACATATGTGAATGTATGTATATATGTTTACAGGTATACATAGATAGAGGGCACAGGACTAATACTTAAAAGATGAAATTAAGAGGTGAGAGGAATATAATGAGAGGAGATGGGGAGAGACAGACTGGGGTAAACTATCTCATACAGAAGAGGCAAGGGAAAATGGTTACAATGGAAGGGAAGAATAGGAAGGCAAAAGGGAATGGGTCAACCTTATTCCCATTGAATTTGGCTTGAGGAGGGAATGAAATACACACTAAATAGGGTATCTCACCCTCCAGGAGAGTAGGGGTGGAAGGGGATGAGAGGAGGGATGATGGAAGGGAGGGCAGGCTGGGGGGGAGGGAAGTTGAAAGCACCCACTTTTGATCAAAATAGAGAATAAAACAAGTGGGAGGTGGGATAGGAGGGAGGGAAATATAGTCAGTCTTTTACAATATATCTATGTTATTGTTTTGCATTAGCCACACATGTACAACCTATACTGAACTGCTTATCTTCCCTGCAAGGGTGGGTGACAAAGAAGGAAGGGAATGAATCTGGAATTGAAAGTTACAAAATCAAATATTAAAATATATATGTGTGTGTGTGTGTATACACTATTATTAATACCATCTTAAATGTAATTAGGAAATAAGATATATAGGCACTGAGGCATAGAGATCCACTGGAAAAGTCGAAAGGGGTATGGGAGAAAATATGGGAGAGAGCAGATTGGAGGAGGGAATATCCTGTGGGACTGCTATTTTGGGGTGGTGGGTAGGGGAAAAACGGGGAGAAAATTTGTAACTCAAAATCTGGTGGAAATGAATGATGTAAATCAGAAGTTAATAAAGCATCTTTTAAAAATGGCTCTAAATAAACTTTAGAGCTATAGAACTCACAAAGAGACAAAGAGAAACAAAGCTCCCACTGAAGGAAGCCCAGTAGGCCAACAGGAAGAATCTATCACACTAGGCTGGGAGCTGAGCAGCCCCACATGAGCCGCGTGGTCCCTGGCCCCAAGGCACCCCAACCAGCAGCGGCCAGAGCAGACTTCAGGAAAGAGAATCACCAGCATCTATGGCAGTTTCCAGAATTATCAACCCATAAATTACTAAAAGAAAGTAAAAGGTCAGTGTGGAACTTTGTGGAAACAGGGTGACCTAGAGTGCAGTCTGGCCCCTGCCCCAGGGTGAGAAGTGGCCAGAGACGTGGCTTCTGGCTTACAGATTGCAGGGGGACCAAGCCACCATTCAGAGGGTAATTGCTCTTGCTTTAACCTGCTTGGATCTGGATCACAGTCTTGGGTGGTGGTTCTGGGTTGTGTGACAAGTGAGCCAGAGCCTGTGGAGTCTGTAGAGAGGTGTAATGGGAATGTAAATTTTTAAGATCTTCCCTGCCCCTAGGCTAAAGTGCACCTGGAGCCTGGGGTGGGAGGCTTGTTTTTCAGTAGATACTTCTTGATTGGCCAGTGAGTCAATAAGGTTGTTACATTCTCTGAGCCAGGAGAAGGATATATAAGCCCTGATGTGTAGCTTTTGTTTTGGGGCTCACTTTGAGAAGTGTTCTGTGATTTGATCAGATGAGACTCTGGGAAGCCATTTTTAGAGCTCCCCCCCTCCCTCCGGCTTTGAAAAACCCAGATGTTGATGAAACCCAGATTTGGTATGGATGTAATGGTTGGACAGTTTGGAAAGCTGTCTACTTGATCTGTTTCTCGTTTGATAATTCTGTCGGTATACTCTGAAGTTCGGGGTGCTGATCTTTTTCCCCTGAACTAGGTGAATGATACATATTTGATTAAAGTAAGCTTGTTAACCCATTTTGAGTTGCTTTCCTTTATCAAAGCAGATCTAAGAACCTGTGTTGGCAGCCATCCTGGGGACACTTGGGGTGCTTGCTGCTACAAGAGGGTACCCAACTAATAACTCCAGCAGCTGCGAAAACCCCAGCAATTTGGGACAAAGCTCTCTCCATTCTGGAAATAGAGTTCTACCATAGCAAAGAGCTAAAAAGTCAAGTAACTGACTGGCAAGATGAGCAAGCCCAGGAAATGTAATCAAACGCTAGATTCCTTTTTTGGGGACAAATAGGATAAGGCATGGAACAGGAAGAAGACAGCAAAGTCAGAACTCCTGCATCAAAAGCATCCAAGTAAAATATGAACTGGTTGGGGCGGCCAGGTGGCTCAGTGAGTAAGGGCACTGGCCCCAGAGTCAGGACGACCTGGGATGGAATCTAGGCTCAGATACTTACCACCACACCCAGAAATAACTGGTCGTATAACCTTGAGCAAGTTACTTAACCCCAATTGCTTTAAAAGAAAAAAAAACTTTAAAAAAATATGAATTGGTGATGAGAAATCATGATACTATAAAACAGATCCAAACAAATTAAAAAATAGAAGGCAATGTGAAATATCTCACTGGAAAAACCACTGACCTGGAAAATAGATCCAGGAGAGATAATTTTAAAATTATTGGACTACCTGAAAGTCATGATAAAAAAAAAAGAGCCTAGACACCATCTTATAAGAAATTGTCAAGCAAAATTGCCCTGATGTTATAAAACCAGAGGGCAGGATAGAGATAGAAGGAGTTCACCGAGAGCCTCTTGAAAAAGATCCCAAAAAGAAAACTCCTAGGAATATCATAGCCAAATTTCAGAGTTCCCAGGTCAAGGAGAAAATACTGCAAGCAGTCAGGAAGAAACAACTGGAGTACTGTGCAAACAATCAGGATAACACAAGACCTGGCAGCTTCTAAGTGAAGGGACTAAAGGGCTTGGAATATGATATTCCAGAAGTCAAAGGAGCTGGGACTAACACCAAGAATCACCTACCCAGCAAAACCGAGTATAATGCTACAGGGGGAAATATGGTCATTCAATGAAATAGAGGATTTTCAAGCATTCTTGATGAAAAAACCATAGCTGAACAGAAAATATGACTTCAAATACAAGAAGCAAGAGAAGCATGAGAAGGTAAACAGGAAAAAAAATCATAAGGAACTTATTAAAGTTGAAGTATTTACATTCCTATGTGGAAAAACAATCATTGTAATTCATAAGACTGTTCTCAGTATGAGGATAGTTGAAGGGAATATATGTGTATATATATATGTATAGGAGGGTGTATGTGTATATAAATATATATGTGAGTGTGGGCATATGTATACTCATGTATATATAAACAGAGGACATAGGATCAGTGTAATATGAAGGGATGATATCTAAAAAAATAAAATTAAGAGGTGAGAGAAGAATTTATTGGGAGAAGAAGAAAGGAGGAGATAGATTAGGGTAAATTATCTCATGTAAAAGAGGCAAAAGAAAATTCTTACAATGAAGGGGAAGAACAGGAAAGTGAAAGGGAATGGAACAACCTTATTCTCACTGAATTTAGCTTAAGGAGGGAATAACATACACACTCAATTGGGTATCTTACCCTACAGGAAAATAGGGGTGTAGGGAATAGGAGGGGGGATGATAAAAAGGAGGGCAGATTGGGAGAGAGGGTAGTTAGAAGCAAACATTTTTGAAAAGTGATAGGTTCAAAGGAGAAAATGGAATAAGTGGGGGGGAGGGGGCAGGATAGGATGGAGGGAAATATAGTTGGTCTTTCACAATATGACAAATATAGAAATGATTTGGGTAATTGCACATGTACAACCTATATTGAATTGATAATCTTCCCTGTGGGGGTGGGTGAGGAGGGAGGAAGGGAAAAAATCTGGAACTCAAAGGTTTTAAAAGCAAATGTTTAAAAACAAAAAATGGGGACGGCTAGGTGGTGCAGGGAATAGAACATTGGCCCTAGAGTCAGGAGGACCTGAGTTTGGATCTGGCCTCAGATATTTAACAAAAAAAAAACTAGCTGTGTGACCTTGGGCAAGTCACTTAATCCCAATTGCCCTCTAAAACCAAAAAAAAATTTTTTTTACAGGCAACTGGGATATAATATGTACAGGCACTGGAGTACAGAGGTCCGTCTTGCCCTGCTGGAAAGTTAGGGGGGTGATGGGGAAGGATATTAGGGGAGAATGGATTGGGGCAAGGGGTATTCATTGGGCTTGCTATTTTGGGGTGGGGGGAAGGGAAAAAATTGTAACTCAAAATCGTGTGGAATAAATAAATTAAATAAATTAATCAATTAATTTAATCAGTAATTAATTTAATAAATGAATGAAATTTATAAATAAATTTAAGATAATAAATAAATAAATTTTTGAAAAATAGTGAAGAGCAGCAGAGATTTAGCTTGCAAAATAAAATTCATTTACTTAGGCTACGGTAGATGAAAAACATTGAAGAAAAAAATAACATTAAAACTCATTTTTTTGGTTGTTAAAATGTGTGAGAGGACATGTTTTTATCCAAAACAGAAATTTATTTTAAGAGATGAAAGGAACCTTAAAGGTAATTGAAATTCAATCTTCTCATTCTACAGATAAAGAAAATCAGAGGCCTAAATGTATAACATGACTTGCCATACTTACACTGAAGTGACAGAGACTAAAACCAAGATGTGTCTTGATCCCAAGTACACTGCTTCTTTCAGTATACTGCCCTGCCTTTCTTTGTTTTAAATGAGAACTTCAGCAATCTGGGATTGGAAATTTGCAAATTTCAGACCAAGAAGAAAGCAATCAGACTTCTTTCTGGATCAGACAACTTTGGACACACCGAAAGCTTACAGATACCCAGACTAAACAGTTCCTAAAATCATTGAATCACAAAGCACTCAACACCCAGAAAAAAGCAGCAGGACCTACGGGAAAAATAACACAGGACCAAGCAAAGCCTAGACATTCCTCCAGAAGTATAAGACCCTGGCCACAGTGCCAGTTTGAAAAGAAAGGCTGGGGAGGAGGGGGAAAAGGGGAGGGGTGGAGGAGAACCCTCTCACTGTTCAAAGGATGCTCAAGACACAAACCCAGAAGAAGACAACCCTAACCCTAACAAGTAGAACTTCAAAGAAAAATACAATTTGATCACAAGCTGTAACCAAAAAGTTCTGTAAGAAATGAAGCAAGAGTTTTGGTTTTTTTTTTTAAGTTTTTAAACTGGGGCGGCTAGGTGGCGCAGTAACTAAAGCGCCGGCCCCAGAGTCAGGAGGACCTGAGTTCGGTTCCGGCCTCAGACACTTAACACCCACACACACAAAAAAAAACAACTAGCCGTGTAACCTTGGGCAAGTTACTCAACCCCAATTGCTCTCCAAAAGGCCAAAAAATAGTTTTAAAATTATTTTTACAAATAAAAGTGTTAGAAGATGAAACTGGAAAAGAAATTGAGAGCTACTGAAGAAACACTTGGAGAAATAAGAGCTTAGGGTAAGAGGTACAAAATCTTAACCTAGCAATAGACTCCTTGAAAATTAGAACGGACCAAGCAAACACAAGTTAATGCCTCAATGAAACAAGTAATAGCAAAACAAAGTTGAAAGACTGAAAAATAAGAAAAAGACATAAGGTATCTCATATCAAACAATGATCTTGAAAAGAGAAGAAAGAGAGGCAATATAAGAATCACTGGACTGTTTCAAAGTAATGACCAGAAAAAAAAACAAACCACCATCAAGAAAGTGTTCAGATCTGTTAGAACCAGAAGGCAAAACAAAAATAGAAAAAAAATCTATCAGACATCTCCTTAAAAGAAACTCAAGGGGTGGCCAGGCAGCACAGTGAGTAAGAGTACCGGCCCCAGAGTTGGGATGACCTGGGATCGAATCTGGGCTCAGACACTTAGGACCCACCCAGAAACACCTGGCCATGTAACCCTGAGCAAGTTAACCACAATTGCTTTAAAAAAAAAAAATTCAAAATGAAAAAGCCAGTAGTATCATAAACAAAATCCAGAATTTCTGGGTCAAAGAAAAAAATAATGTAAACAGCCAGAAAGGTCTGGATTCCACAAGATTTAGCAGGCACCACTATGTAGGAGAAAGGAGCTTCAAACATGATATTCCAAAAGGCAAAAGATAAAGGCTTACAACCAAGAATAACTTACCCAAGAATAATCATGGGGGTGGAGAGGAATAGGGAAATGGGCTTTTAATGAAATGAAGTACTTTCAAAACTTTCTTAATGAAAAAGCCATAGCTAAATAGAAACTCCCAAAAACAAATACAGGGGTCAAGAGAAATGTAAAAATGTAAATAGAAGCAAGCAATTACAAAAGACTAAACAGGAAGATGATATAAATATACCCTCAGAACCCTAATATCAGGAGTCAGAGATGGAATTAAATAAGGCAGGGGACCTGAGAGTGGTTTCTTCTATGTTTTGATTATCTTAGAAGAAAAGGAAGTGGGGGGGGAGGGAAGGGGAGGAAAAATTATCTCAAATAATCAGAGTCCACAAACAGGGAAAAAGTAGTGGGGGAAACATACAACACTTGAACCTCACTTTCATCTGAAATTTTGGTCAGGGACAAGGTAGGGGCATTACATAAATAGGGCAATACATAAATACAACAAAGTTGGGTACAGGAATAAATTTCACTCACCAGAGAAAAAAGGAGGAAACAAGGAGAGAAGGGTAAGTTGAGGGAAGGATTAGTCATAAACTAAACAAACTCTAACCACACAAGTTAGATCACCAAGGTTAAACTGAAATTAAAATTAATAAGAGAAAGACCTAGCTCCGTGTCCCAGGCAAAAGACACACTCTAGCCTGAGGAGAAAGGTCTCTTGCAGAAGGCGGAATTTGATTCCAGCCTTAAGGGAAGCCAAAGACAGAACACTCCAGAATGGGGCACAGCTGTGAAAAGACAAGAAAAAACAACAAGTCCAGTGCTGGATCTCAGAGTGTGTGGAAGGGAGTAAATTGTAAGACCAGAAATGGAGAAAGGAGTAGGTTATGAACAACATTAAGAGCCAAATAGATTTTATATTTGATCTTAGAAGTAATAAGGAGCCACTAAAGTTTATTGAGTAGAAGGGAGTGACATGACCAGACCTACAATTTATGAAAATCACTTTGGCAGCTGAGTGGAGGATGGGCTGAACTAAGGAAAGACTTGAGGAAAGCAATGTAACCACAAGGCTATTGCAGTAGTCCAGGTGTGAAATGATGAGGGTCTGCAACTGGAGTGGCTGCATAGAGAAGGGAGTATACATGAGAGAAGCTGGCAAGGTGAAAACAACAGGACTTGGCAATAGACTGGATATATGGGAAGGATAAACCTGGGTGGCTGGAAGAACTGTACCCTTGACATTAAGAAGCTAGAATTTAAGAAGGAAAAGTTTGGAGTGAAAGACCATGTAGTCTGTTTTGGACATACTGAGTTTGAGATGCCTGTGTCCAGTTCAAGATGTCTAAAAGGCAGTTGCTGATACAAGATGGGACATTAGAAGAGAAGTTAGTGGCCTCAGACACTTAACACTAGCCGTGTGACCTTGGGCAAGTCACTTAACCCCCAACTGCCCTCCCTTCTCCCCTCCAAAAAGCAAAAAAAAAAGGGGGGCTAGATACTACTCTATTTGGCATTTAAAGCTCTTCACAATCTGTCCCCATTCCATCTTTCCAGTCATACTCCTCCCAAGCATGCAATCTATAGTCAAATCAAACTGATGTTATGTTCATTATACAAAACTACCCAAGTACCAGTTCCTACATGCCAACACTCTCAAAGTAATACTGTATTTATAGCTAGGTCCCAATTTATCATGCAAATAATTAATTCCCTCAAGTGGTTATATCATTCAAATTTGAACTTCATATTTTCCATTGGGTTGGAACTAATTATCAAATCTTAAATATATAATTTCAAATAGTACAAATTCAAATGCACATCACCACTTCAGGGCACTCATTATTCACACTAATTGGGACCTCGTTGTACTTTGCATTTACTTTGTATACAATTGTGTATGTTCCTATTTTCTTCATTGATAGAATGTAAGCTCCTTTACTGTTTCTATTTTGTCACTGTAACCCACATGTCTAGCACAGTAGCTGGCACAAAGTAGATGCCTTTGTAAATAATTATTAATTTATTAACTGAGTGAAGACACTTTTTCATAGTCTTTCAATGTTTCCAAACCGTTCTTCGCAACAAATTTATGCTTTGAACTTCAAAACCTCTTTCAACTTCAATATTATCACCCAAATAGCACTGTTCTCTGAATGCTCTTGGCCTCCTTAAACTTGCTCCCAAAAAGTAATTATTAATGGCACAGTACACCCCAGAAGTAGAAGATATAAACCCCAAAACTGCAATTTATTTCTAAGTATATTAGCAACTAACTCCAAAAAATTATTTAAACAATGGCTTTTGTTCCTCTGCTTTACTGTATTGACCCCATAGTAATCAAATAGCCATTAATGGGTTCTCATGCAGAAAGAATTTAATGTGTTTTGGAATAGAAGCAGGATACAAAGAATATTTCAACATTCTTTGCCTTCAAATAACCAAATATTATTCTCTATTATTAATTTTTTCCTTTTCTCCATCAACTTCTTTCTCCAAAAAATGACATGTAGAAAAACTAATCAATTGTAAGAAGTTACATTTATATCGTACATCAGGCCAGGTAGGTGGCACATTGAATAGAGCACTGTGCCTGGAGTCAGGAAAACCTGAGTTCAAATCCAGCTTCAGGAATTTACTAGCTATGTGACCCTAGGCAAGTCATTTCACCATGTCTGCCTGAGTTTCCTCATCTGTAAAATGAGAAGGAAATGGCAAACCAATCCAGTATCACTGCCAAGAAAACCCCAAATGGGGTCACAAAGAATAGGACACAACTGAACATCATTGCAGCACATCAAAGCTCAATGAAGTACTTTACATAATATATACATACACAAAAAACTAGCAAAACACAAACAGCTCTATTAATTCCATTATTCAACACTAAGGTAACACTCTTATTAGTAAGCTTTTACTAAGAATTTAAGTTGCTAGTTCAAGTCTACTCATCAAAGGACTCCTAAGTTATTAAAATTAAATCTTTTTTTAAGGATAAAATGATTTTGTAAATTAAAAAAAAAAAAACTTACCCATTTGCAGGATCTAAAGCAATAGCTCTCGGCTGATCCAACTCTTGCCAAAATAAAACTTTTCTTAAAGTTCCATCTAAATTGGAAACTTCAATCCGATTAGTTTCAGAATCTGTCCAGTATAATTTTTCTCCCAACCAATCACAGGCCAGCCCATCGGGGGATAATAATCCGGAAACGACCACATTCTGTACACTCTCGGTTTTGTTAAATTCTGTTCGTTTGATGGCTTCTTCACTTACATCACTCCAGTATATCAAGCCATGGTCAAAAACGAAGTCCACTGCAGCTGCATCCTCCAAACCTCCAACCACAATTGTCGCATTCTCTTTGCCATTGGTAGCATCCACCAGTCGTAAATCCCGTCTATTTGCATAAAGCAACAAGGGGGCCCCTATAAAAGAAAAGAAATGTACAAGTAAAAAAAAGTATTACTAACTGTAATGAATGAGGTTTCCAGACCTAGAATTCAAATATTTTTATGTATTTATATATGCATATATTAAATACAACTATGTATGTAACAGGTTAATATTAATTAAGAACCCACTGATAAAAATTTAAATGTGAATATAAAAGTTACTGCGGAGAACTATACAACCTTAGAGGTTATCTAGCGAAACTTCTATCCTGTCTGCAATAACTAAACCACTAAAAAGTTGTTATTTAGTTATTTGCATAAATACCTCAAGTCAAAGAAAACAAGGCAGCACATTTAATTGCTGGACAGTTCTAATGTATGTGATGGGTTTGGTAGAAAAGGGGAGAGACAGGAAGGTAAATGTGAGGGAGAATACATTTGATACTCTCTTTTGCTGTTAAATTTCTTCTACAAAGTCATACTTTTTTGTCATTTCTATCTACTTCACTGTATATTATTATTATTATATTAGCCTTTACACAGTCTATTAAAAATAAACAAAGTCAGTAAAAAGGAATAAAAACATTGTAGAGAAATATTAAGGAGCTAAATGCTTTACTAGACTGAAGTAATATACATCAAACAGTTTTTTGGGTTGCTGTGTTTGTTTTTTTTTTAATCTTTATATACCTGGTCACTGACATTTAGCTATCTGAAAGTTGTGGCTAGCAAGGACCTAAAGGCTGGGGTACAGGGCATAATTAGGGAGCATCAACACCACAGATAAGACCAAAACTATGTTGCAATAATTTCCTTAAACTCTCATCCCTACTACTAAAAAGATTTAAATAAGAGGCAAAGCGAACCCACAAACTGTCATCTTTGGAGGGAAACCCAACTCCTTTAAGATAAAATTTTAAAATTTTTCTATTAACACAAATTCGTATAATAATGTAACCAGTCACTAAAGCAGAAACTAGTTTATTATCTTGACTTTACCAAAGAGAAAGGATGTTCACAAGGTCAAATACATTTAGATTTCAATATATATACAATAGTTCTTCAGCTGGTTAAACAGGTATATGACCTTATTTTTCAATGACAACCTTCATATTTGAAGCCTGATAGAAATTATCTGTGCATGTGGGTACTCAGACACTTATTAGCTGTGTGACCTGGGACAAAGTACTGTCTGCCTCAGTTTCTTCAAATGTAAAATGAGGATAATAATAGCACACACCCCACAGGGTGGTTATAAAGATCAAATGAGAGTTTGTAAAAGACATAGTACAGTGTCCAGGCACATCAAAGGCATTTGGTAAATATTTATTTCCTTCTCTCCCCTACTCCTTATAACAGTGCAAATCAAGCAAAGAGCAACCTGTCCATGTGTGTTCATCCTGTGTGAAGCTTGTCCCTGTTCTCCCATAAATCTACCTTGGAGATCCGCCCAATGTGTTGGGGGCCTTCCTCTCATTTTCATGACAGTGAATAGATGGTAATGGAACAAGAAGGCTGTCCATCAGTTCCCTCACTCTCAATTACATGGTCATTTATTTCTATGATGACATCTTTTATACTATTTTCCTACATAATTCCTTCTTTGTAGCATGTTGTAGCCTGCTCTCATCCCCTGTGCACCTCTTCACTGCCCTTTGGATGACCTTCAATTTAAATTCCTTACCAACTAGCATTCTATGGCTCAGAACCATACATCACCACCTGAAGTATGATGATATGAGCCAAAGTTTTAGGGAAGAAACTGGGGGCACCAAAATAACTAAAAGCAATCCTCTTGCTGTACAATTTGGAACCTAGATAATTCTTCATTTCTAGTACATTTCAAAGATATACTGACAGACCAGCTCTACTGGTTATCCAACCAACCAAAAAATGTACTTTTTTTCACTAATCTGGTTTTTACTTTTAGTTATGACAAACTCTATTGAATAATTATGAATCTCATTTAAGAGAATCTGGAATGCTCTGGAGCTTGACAAAATCTTCAAAGATTTTGACCCACAATCATGTAGAGGGCCTCACCTTCTATAGGAAATCCCTTTTCACTTTTAACTCCACACAGACTCCATTACAGAAGTAAATACTTGTAGGTAACACATAGCGCATATCACTGTTTTAGGCTTCACTTGATATTAATAATCAGGTCAAATAAAGTTATTTCTGCTAATTGCTAATGTTATTCTCCTTGCTTTATTACTCACAAAGGTGAAACACAGACCAACTCTAATTCTTCAAATATCTAACCAACCTGAGGAAGAAATTAAAGACCTTTCAACTATGGATGGAGAAAATACTTAAACAAAGGACAAAGAAAAAAATTAAATGGACATGATTGCTTAATATTGAAAAGTTTGGTTTCTCATGGGTTTTTCCCTTTGATTCTGATTCTTCTTTTCAACAATACTAATGTGGAAATATGTTTAATATGATTGTACATATATAGCCTATATGATATTGCATGACGTCTTGGAGAGGGAGGAGAAGAAGGAAGGAGAAGGAGAAAATTTAGAACTCAAAATCTTATAAAAGTAAATGTTGAAAACTAAAAATAAAAAAATAGTTTTTAAAAGTGTGTTTGTACAAGCAAATTAAAGCAGTAAGAACAAGAAAAAGGGAGGGAATCTCTATCCTGAAATTTATTCAAGAAAAATCTGATATCCAAGATATACAGGCATTTGCTATAAATTAAAACAAAAGCATTCTCCAATAAATAAATGGTCAAAGGATGTGAATAGGATATTCTCCAGGAAGAAATTCAAACTATCAATATCCATATGAAAAATGCTCTAAATCACTAATTATTACAGAAATCCAAATTAAAACTCTGGTTAAACTTCACAGCAATCAGGCCTACAAAGATGACAAAAAAGGAAATGGCAATTGCTGGAGAAGAACTCCATCGATGCACTAAAAAGGGAACTATCAATTGATCTAATCATACTGGAAAGCAATTTAGAACTATAACCAGTCAGAAAACTGTATCCTTCGACCTCATAATATCTCTCCTCTCTGAAGAGTTCAAAGAAAAAATAAAGGAACCCATAAGTATATATTTATAGAAATATCTTTTACTATAGAAAATAACTGAAAATAAAGTAGTTGCTCATCAACTGGGGAATAACTGACAAATTATATAAGATATGAATGTACTGATTATTATTACTCTATAAGAAATCACAAAAAGGACAGTGTGTCGGAGAACCTAGGAATATTTTTATGAACTGATAATGGGTGAAGTGAGCAAAATCAGAATCAAGCACCTACTATGTGCCAAGCCTATGCTAAGTGCTTTACAAGTATTATCTCATCAGATCCTCCCAATAACCCTGAGAAGTCATTTCTATAATTATCCCCATTTTACAACTGAGGAAACTGAAACACAGAAGTTGTAAGTGACTTGCCCAAAGTCAAAGAGAGAGCAAGAATCTGAAGTCAGACTTGAATTCAGGTTATCCTGACTCTGAGCCTCCTGAATCCTTTCTATGTATCCCCAGCACTTAGAATAGTGCCTGGCACATTGCAGGCTCTTAATAACTGCTTACTGATTAACTGACATCATTCCCACTTCTTAGAAGATAGGTGACAGACCAGAGGTACAGAAAGAGAGATGCATTTTCAATGTGCTCTTTTGTTTTGCTAGACCATACTTATCCATTACAAGGGAGAACTTTCACTTGGTGGAAGAGTTGGGCAAGGAGTTAGTAGGCAGTGTTAGTGATACAAAAAAGAAAAGAACAATGAAACATTAAATACAAAGATAAAAGCAAAAAGAAGTTCAGAAGGAGACAAGAAATGGGCAAGACAGTTTTGTTACTATGATATTAAATTTAACATACATTTTGAAAACCCAATCTATATATGATAAAAGTTCACAGCTTCATATTCTTTGAATAATGGCGTGTTCTTGGTTGTTAATGTTTAAGTTCATAACAAAAAAAGAAAAAGATATTTTAAAAGAAATAATATTAGTATTTGAAAATATTCTCATTCCATGTTAGGTTCAAAACAAGGCGCTATGGCACTTTTTCAAGCTTTATAGCCTCCTCTAATCTTCAGTAAAATTAGTCCCTCCTATTGGCCAAGTTTTCAAAATTATTCTTAGATTATTCTTCCATATTTCTCCATGTAGTTATGAGATAGGAACTAAACTTGTGGTTGTACTAATGTAGAAAACTCTGATGTATTAATGTGGTTACACTGATATAGGAAACTCCAAGGTAAAGAAACTTGTTGAAACAACAGAGTCTAGCAACTCCTTTGCAACTTGGAGTCTTAGAAAAATTGCTTGCCCAGAGTTACACAGCCAGTGTGTTTCAAAAGTAGGACTTGAATCTAAAGCTTCCTAAACCTAAGACCAGTTCTCTATCTACCAGGCCAACATACCTAGCTACAGTGTGATGTGGAAGCCAAATAAAGTAATGTAAACTTGAATTTCACTGAAAGGCAAAGCATCCAGGAGGATGACAAAGCCTGTACAATACTCTTCAGAACAGATCTAGAGGATTGTATTCAGTTTCAGGGGGTATATTTAAGATGAAGAATAAGTATGATGAGGAAATGCCTCAAGATCATACTATAGGAGGGTCAGTTGAAGGAACTGAGGATGTTCATCCTAAAACGAGAAGATTTAGAAAGAACATGTGATGTCTTCAAATATTTCAAGAGTTGTTATATAGAAAAGGAATTAGAACTTGTTCTGCTTAGCCACTGAGGGGCAGAGCTAGGAATAACAGGCTGTAAGGGTTATGGGATTTAAAGATCTTCCATGCCCCATTGGACTTGCTGATGTAGCAGGAAGGGGCGGAGCAAGAGGAAGCGGAAGCCAAGCT
>NW_027186350.1:3948307-3959635 GCF_028583685.1 Petaurus breviceps papuanus
ATATCTGTAATCTCCATAGGCATTGTGAATATGGCATTGCTGATACACAGGCCTATGTTACAAAGAGCCTGGTGGCCTCACAATCAAGTCTTTATTTACTTTTCTTCCAATACTCTCCCAGAGGAGAAAATCCAGTGCAATAAGATGACTGGCCCTGGTACCAAAAGAAATGGGTTCAAGTCTGGGCTCTGCCAAGTACTAGCTGTTTAACTGAGGGCAACTCACTCAAAACTACCTGATTCTAAATTTCTTCTTGTGCAAATTAAATATTGTATAAATAATTTTATTATAAACATAATCCCTGCACAACTCACCACACAGGGCTGCTTATACAAAGTACTTTGTAAACTGTAAAATTCTATTAAAATAAGTGATGAGAACCCTTGGCTCCAAATAAGTATCCCTTCCTAGAATGCCTTTGTTTATTTAAGCCCTATATTTTTTAAAATATTCTTTCAAAGCCCAGTTCATATTAAAGCTTCCCTGGAACACCTTTCCAAATTGCCCCAGCCCTCAGTGATCTCTTCCTCCTCTGAACTCTTAAACACTTATTATATCTACCATTCATTTGGCATTTCATATTATCTTTTTAATTTACATATCCTCTCTCCCTAAATAAGCCACTTATAAATTAGAATATGCCTTATCCCTTTTTGTATCTGTAGCAGCTAGTATGGTACCCTGCACCCAAATTGTAGCCAAAACTATTTGTTGATGATTCAATTCTAAAATACTGTCAAATATAGCAGAACAAATTGCTAATGTTGTTTCCCATGTCTTATTACTCACAATCAATTAAAAATGAATCAATCTATTCTTCTAAATTAAGTATCAAGGGAGCGGCTAGGTGGCGCAGTGAATAGAGCAACCAGCCCTGTACTCAGGAGAACCTGAGTTCAAATCTGGCCTCAGACACTTAATACAAAAACTAGCCATGTGACCTTGAGCAAGACACTTAACCTCAATTGCCCTATCTCCCCCCCTCCAAAGAAAGCTAACTAAACTAAGTATCAAGCTGTTGACTGGTAAAGTTTAGAAATAACATTACCAATTAGATAGCTTCTCATTCCACATTAGATTCAAAATAAGTAGAGCCTCCTGTATACAAAGCTCTAGGCTAGTTCTAGTAAAGACAGATTTCATTACATATTCCCTGAACTCATGGGGCTTGAAGAATAGTCCACACACACACACACACACACACACACACACACACACACACAAATTATGATAAAAAAAAAACCAATATATGTGAAGTGCATAAGAGGCAAGAAGGAAGGCACTGAATTAAATCTGAAAGTGAAAAACTCATTACCAAGAAGAAGCATTAGAGCAGACATGTTGGAGGTGGGATTTGAAGATGGAAAAGTATTCCAAATTTAGGGAATAGCACAGGGGAGAAGGAGATTCCAGGTATAAGGAAGGAAAGAACAGGGTATGTATGGGAAGATGCTGAGTTTTAAAATTTTCTAAAGAAAAGGGTACTGAAAGGCTGGAAAGTATGAGATAAGGTTGGAAAGAATACAGCACTAAACTGCAGAAGAATGCCAAACAAAAACTGTGAAGAGAAGCAGCATGGTACGGTGGAGAGAGCAAGTGCTCAGATGCTTACCCTGAGCAAGTAATTAAAGCCTCCCTGGGCTTCAGTTTCCTCATCTATAAAATAAGGGGGCTAGACTAGATGGTATCTAAGGTCCTTTCCAGCTAGGTCCATGTATTATTATTCTATGATCCAAAGGAACCTTAAGTTTCTCAGGACGCAATAGGAAACAACTGAAGATTTTTATTGCAAGGTATGACATAATCACATCTATGAAAGATAAGATATGAAAGATGACTAAGAGGAAAGCTAAGTTGAACTGAAAAAGACCAAGGGGATAAGAAGGCAGTAGGGTGGGTGGAAGTCCCAGTGAGCAGCACCAGAAAATGACCAATTCAGTGCTTCAATACTCAGATGGTGACATCCCAGGCCCAAGGGCTCTGAGGTCTCTAACACTCCATTCTTAGATGCCCTTAAGACAACATCAATCTGGACCTCCAAGAGAGGAAGGTCAGAACAAGAACCTAATGGGCCCAAAGTACATACAAGGAGGGTCAACCACCCTACCCAAAGTTCAGCAAGAGTGTAGGGGCCTGGTCCTGGCCAAAAAATAAAAAAGCCAATTTACTAAGTAAAGGTAAAGTAATAAGTAAAGACGATGTCAACCTGGAAAAATTCAGACCAACTTGGTAATCAGTAAATAAAGTGAGGCATTTATTCAGGGTCGAAGAATTGCAATTCACACTGCCTTATTCAGAAGGGATGAAGAGGGAAGAAGGGTTGAAGGGGATTCTTAGAGAGCTTAACCAAGGGAAACAGCAAGAAGGCATATATTCTGCAACAGCCGAGCTTCAGGAAGGGAGTGTTGAAGGTATTGAGGGGTTAGAAAAACAAGGTCAAAGAAAAGGGGCAATTAGAAACTGCCAATCAAAGAAGTCTAGGTGACCAGTGTTACCCAGGGCACTAACAACTAACTAACTAAAAGTTGACAACACTAACCAGTATATAATAATACTGCAAATCTAGAGTGCTCCCCCAAAAAAGATGGCAATTCCGCAAGAACTACAAGCACTGACTCAAAGGAAAACAGAGATTTCCCACAAAGACTATTTGAATATCTATAAGAAGCAAGAAATTTAAAAATGTACAAAAGCTCCAGAAAAAACTGGAAAAAAGAATTAGAAGAAAAAGTGGTCAATTTACCCAAGTAACTGACCGTCAAAAACAGAATAAGTCAAACAGAAATCAATTACTCTATGAGACATAGATATTAGAACAAAAATCAGTAGAAAAAAATAGAAGAAAATGTAAGACATATAAAAACTGACCTGGAAAACAGGTCAAGAATAAATAATTTAAGAATCACCAGACTCCTTTTAAGATTCAAGATTTAAAGAAAAAGACTTGACACAGTATTTCAAGAAATCACAAATGAAAAATGCTCAGATCTATTAGAAACAAAGGTAAAGGGGTGGCCAGGTGGAGCAGTGAGGAAGAGCACCGGCCCCAGAGTCGGGATGACCTGGGATTGAATCTGGGCTCTGATACTCAGCACCACACCCAGAAATAACTGGCTGTGTAACCTTGAGCGAGTTACTTAACCCCAACTGCTTTAAAAAAAAAAAAAAAGAAACAAAGGTAAAAGTGAAGCTAGAAAGAATATAATGATCACCTCCTGAAAGAAACCTGAAAAGGAAAATTCACAGGAATGTCATAATCAAAATCCAGACCTCCTAGTTTTTTGGGTTTTTTTTTCCCTTTGTGGAGGTTAATTGGGGTTAAGTGACTTGCCCAAGGTCACACAGCTAGCTTTTGTGTTAAGTGTCTGAGGCCAGATTTGAACTCAGGTCCTCCTGATTTCAGGGCCAGTACTCTATTTACTGTACCATCTAGCTGCCCCCAGACCTCCTAGTTAAAAAAATAAAAATTCTTCAAGCATCTAGAAAGAAGCAGTTAAAACACCAAGGAACCAAATCAGGATTATACAAGTTCTTCTACCAAAAATGAGAGGTTATGGAATACAATTAAGAACTTAACCTGCAAAACTTAGCACAATCCTACAGGAGAAAAGTGTATCTTTAATAGAATGGAAGACTTTTAAGCATTTCTGATTAAAAGACTAGAGCTGAATAGGAACCTTGAAATGCAAACATTTCAAGAGTAAAAAGGGACTCTGAAAGGTAAAATTATTTCAGCAAGTGGAAGGGGTTCTATGATGATGTACTGCTAACATTTTAATGGGAAAGAAGAAACAAGTATCTCTTGAAGCTTTTAATGCCTTTCAAAGGGTACTGAGGAAATTAAGTAAGAAATAAAGGTGAACTAGGGTATATTGTTTCTGTTTTGAGAGGAAATAGGGACAGTAAAAATAACAGACAGTAGAAAAAGAAGAGAGTGGAAAATGTTATTTCTCATAATTGGAGTATGTTAGAAGAAAACTATACAAAAATGGAGAAAGCAATAGGAAGAGTCCGCATCAGATGAACCCCATTCTTAACTGAAATGGACATAAAAGGGTTGTACTCACAGAATTTATTATACAGAAATATATCAAAATCAACAGGAGAACAAGTGGGATTGGGAGATGGGTGAGGGGACATTAAGAAGGATGATAATAATAGGGATGAAATAACCAAAAGCAAATCAAACTTCCTGCACAGGGATTGGGGGAAGAGGGGTATAACGATTAGAGAAAGAGAAAAAAGACCCTTGCATACAAAATATTTAGAGCAACTCTTTTTTGTGTGTGTGGTGGCAAAGAATTAGAAACTAAGAGGGTACCAATAATTGGGGAATGGCTCAACAAATTATGGCATATAATGTAACAGAATATTATGCCATAAGAAATTAAGTAAGGGACTATTTCACACAAACATGGAAAGGTTTATATGAACTGATGCAGAGTTTTAGGAAGAACCAGGAGAATACTTTATATAATAATAGCACTGTAAAGACAAACTATGATCAGCTAAATGGTGCAGTACATAAAAAAAGGCAAATGACTTGAAGAGTCAAAATACCTGAGTTTAATACTCTCTTACATTTAAGGAGCTGTGTGATTCTGGGTTTTCGGTCTGAGTTTCCAATCAATAAAAAGGAAGTAATAATAACACCTACCCAACAGGGTCATTGTGATGATAAAATGAGATGATCATAAAGTACCATATAAATGTTATATAGTATTCATATTATTATGAAAGATTAAGAACTCTGAGGACTGCAACAACCAACTACAATACTGGAGGACCAGTAATGAAGCATGCCACCCACCTCTTGACAGAGTGGTGCTGGTCAGGATACAGACTGAGACACATTTTTCACAAATGGGATCCATTTCCCCACTCCTCCCACCCCAACCAAAATACTGAAGAAAAAACATGGAAGCAAAAGAAAAGACATCTTTGTTCTATGAAAAAAAATATAATAAATAGGAGAAAAAATAAAGAATTAAAAAGTAAAGAATCTAAGATTGTGCCTTAGATTGCTTCTTAGCCAAATTGGGTATGGTTAAAATAAACTCTGTGTTTTCTTACTGTGTCATAAAAAATGCCAAAAAATCTCAAAGAATCTCAAACTGATGAATAAAAAATTGAAAAGAACCAGGAGAACAGTTTACACAAAGGCAATGATGCTTCAAAAAGAAAAAAGCTTTGAAGACTTAAAAACTGGGAAAAACTGTGATCAACATAATGACCAACTATGTCTCCAGAAAACCTATGAGGAATTATGTTACCTCCTCAAAGACACAAGGTATAGAAAGATACATGGTCAGCATGTGGGTTCGTTTTTTGTCTATGCTTGTTAAAAGGATTTTTTTTCTTTCCTCCTCTTGTTTTTGGGGGATTTTTTTTAATGGGAGAATTGGAAGGAGGAAATGGGGAGAACAGCAACAGTAATGTTAAAAAAAAAAGCTTTTAAAATACACAGACAAGAACAGAAGTTCAGAAACATGCAGAGAAGCTGGAGAGTTTTGAAATAAACATTCAAAAAAGGAACATGTAGAATTTAAAACAAGTGGTATGAAAGGGAGATTGACAATTTAATACAGAATCCTCTTCTGGTGGCTCTATGTATGCTATGTAGGGGTTAAATTAAAATAAATAAAAATGTAAAAATAAAAGCTTGAAAAGGGGGAAGATAAAGATTCTGAGGAAAAAAATCAGATTTTATTACCAAAAAAAGGCCAACTCATAAAAAAAAATAACTACTAGCCTATATGCTTATTTTTCTATCAATTAAGAGAGCATTTACTAAGCATGTTCTATATGCCAGGTACTAAATTAGGTGCCAAAGACACAAAAACAAAATATTTATGAGAATAACATACACATGTCTCAAGAGCATCTTTTATCCAGCAATTAGCAGTGTTTGTGCATAGTAGCAACAGGAAGGCTTTTAGAAATGATATTCTACAGCAAACCACATCTTTACAATCATAAGTGATCAAAAGGTGCAAAGAATACAAGATTCCACTGTGTATATTATTGGTTGACTATAAAAAAGCATTTGATTCAGCAAAGCCTTAAAGGCTCTCTTCCCATGCATGTGTTAAACTATAATTTAAGATTCCTTAAATAACAAAATTAACTTTGTTTTTCAATCTTCTATTATTAATATCAACTAAGAATAAAACAGGGAGACATACCTGCTGAAAGTGTTTGTCACAGTTCTAAAGAATGTTCAGCACAAAATGCAAATCAAAGAAGCATTTTCTTTGGATGGTAAGATTCTCCAAATACTCCTGTTTGTGAATTACAATATCTCAAGACCTGGAAGATGGCAACATCTCCTAAATGATACCTACTTTGCCCATCTGCAAAGAAAATATTAAGTGGATGAAAAATGCCTATTGTCCAGACATTCAGTTATTCAGACAGCCCAAAGTTGTGTACCAGTACACATATGTCTTGGCCAGGCATTACAGATGGGTAATGAACTGGCCCCAGAATTAAATAAGAAGAAAAGAATTGGCTGTAATAGCATTCTGGAAACAGTACAGTGCCTTTTAACCTAAGATTTCCCCTGAAACAAAGGCTCATCTTTTTACCATTAACATTCCGCTAGTCATGGAATACTACAGTCCTCCAAGAATTAAAGTGGCAGGTAAACCAAAAGGCAATGTAAAGGTGAATATGAGTATGTAACAAAGTGCCACTGAAGAAAAATTGCACAGATGCAGCAATATAAAAGGTATCACCAAAGAGATAAATTCCCAGAGAAGATGGTCATATAGCAAGACCAAGGAGAAAGCCAACATCAAGAGCCTAGCATAAAATCCCTAGAACACTGGGTGGATTCCCTATGGAAGATTTATGAGAATTCATGGATAAGAACTACACAAAATTGTGAATAGGTTGCAAACTGTACTACAGTTATAAAGAATAGCTACGTCAATTAGGTGATAGATCCATTAAAATAAGTTTGTTTTCTAAACTTAATTTGTGATATTAAGAAAATGTTCGATGTTTGCAAATTCATAACTTATTCATATATTATCAGTCACCATCTACGCCCTCACTAGAATACAAAAAAAACAACTGCATATTTCCTATTAACATGTCATATCACATTTCTTCTCTCAATCCAATTCTCTTCCCAAGATTAGTTCCATTGTGATCACAGTTCAAATCCCAGCTGCACTAAATTGCTAATTGTGAGACCTTGGGCAAATCATTTCCTCTCTCTGGGAGGAAAGCCTCCTCATCTATAAAAAGATATGTCTTTTCTAGCCATCAATTGATGGACAGATCTATGATCCTATGGCCACTCATGACCATGAGCAATATGCTCATCAAAAAAAGAAGAAAAAGTATACTGCATTTGAGCCAGTAGAATCATATTAACCAGTACCATTACTTTTCACCAAAAATAACACATGAAGATGCTATTATTTTTCATTCTTATTCTTGATTCCTTATGCCATTTATTGGTATGAAAACACTTAAGTACTAGGGAAAGAAAGCATATGGGGGGAGGGGTAGAGATGCTGATGATTGAGAGGGTCCCCCCTCTAAAAAAATAAGCTGAGCAAAAACCAAAAAGACAGAGTAAAATAAATTTTTCTTTTTAAGTATTTCAAAAACAATCTATAAAGTAGTTGATTCTAAAGGTGTATTAATTTTGCAAGGAGGAAAATACCATATTCCCATCCCTTCCACTGATTCGACAGCTTTTCAAAATCATTTACACTACGTTAAATATCATAGGATTAAAAAATAGTGACATATACAAGATACAGAGACATGCGAGTCAAGGTAAGAGAAGCAGTGTTCAAGATGTCAGACACAGCTCCAGCCCACCTCTGATGTATGGAAGTTTAATCTCTCAATGTCCCAGGCCACTCACTAAGACTATGAAATACTGAATAATTACAGACCTAAAGTACTCAGTCCTCCTTGGAAGTTCCCCCTTCTAATGAAATCACAGAGACAAATATGTGTGTGTGTGACCATCAGGAAAGAATAATTCTGTCCGTTCAACACTTTTCTACATATACAAGTTTGTAATGTATAAATAATACAACTCCGGAAAAAAATTTAATAAAATAAAATCACTGTTCAAACTCAAATGTCTACTTATATCATCTGTATTCATACACACATCTACTTATTTGCTGATCAATGTTTTAACATAATTTTCTAAGTTAGTTTCCAAATTAAAAGTCTCATTTTACTCTCTTGGTCTAGCCTTCAGGAAGTTTATTCCAAAATCTTTTTGAAGCTAACTTTCAACACTGATACATACACTAAAAGCAAAGGAAGCTTATTGTAATGAAAATAACTGATGTTCTTAACTGTATTTACCCGTGGACTCCACAGTCTACAACTTAAAATAAAACAGGTCAGGTCCCTACAAAAAAAATTTGTTACAAACAATAATGAAAAATAGTGGGAATTGGTTTTGATTGACTATACCTAATTTATCACAGGAGTGAGGTTTTTATTTTGTAGTTGTTTTTTACTGGGAGGGGGATGGGAAATAGAAAGTAAGTGCTTGTTAACTGAAAAAAAAGTAAGCAGTAAAGCATAGCTCTTCAGTCTAAAATACGAAAAAACCCAACTCTGAAAACTTGGCCAATAGAAGTCTGTAGTTATACTCAAGTTAACAAGACACTAAAATAATTTTAATAAGCAAGCTTGTCCTAAAAAAAAACAAATGAAATATAACCCACCCCACCCTCTTGTTTTTGCTTGTTTCTCTTGCTTAGAAGGGGACTCAATGGGGGGAGGGGGGTAGAGAGGGGAAAGAATTGGAAGAAAACTACATTCAACATTGATTTTTCTCTCCCTCCCCAATGCAAAACAAAACAAAGTACAAAACCTAAAGTTTTACAACCTCTCATCTTGATACTAATGTGAAAGAAAAACTTAGACAGTAATTTTATTCTCAATCCAAATTAATACTTAATTTTAAGGAACAAATCTGTTCCAGAGGGTCACTTCTGTAATTCCTTAACCAAACTAAAAGTTTCTTCTGTTAAAATGAATAATTTGGTCATATCCCATCACTATCCTTCCACCTATAAATCATTTTTATTTAAGCATAGACTGTCATTCACAATGAGCAAAGAATTTATTTTGTTTAGCTGCCTCTATACATTAACCAAATCAGAGAGCATTCAATACTTGGATTAGAAATGTTTCTGCATACAGGCCATGTTTAATCTTCATGAAATGGAATAAACATACACCAAAAGAGAACTAAAAGAAATTTTCCAACTACAGTCTATACTCTGGGAGGTGGCATGATGTAGTGTTTAAGTCCTTAGTTACTAGCTATTGGCATTTAAGTGTCACTTAACCTCTCCAAGACTGTTTCCTCACTTGGAAAATGAAGCTGTAAGAAAAAAATAGCATCTTCCACCTCTAATTCTTCCCACTCCGACAAGGAAAAGCATTAATACAAATAACAAAAAATGTTGTCACATAGAAAGATTTCCTGTCACATAACATGGCAAAGGGGCAGCAAAGATCCACTCCACTTTCTAGCCAGTTCTCTTTCCCCAAATAGGGCTAGAAATAAAACCTGGCTGGGAAACAGGGTCACCAGGATCATAGTTCCTTAGATGAAAAGGTAAAGAGATTGATCATATTTTTCAAAATTTGGAGTCCAAGGTTAGAGGCTGTGAATAAGTGACCATGACTGAAAGGATCAAGACAGCAGTCTTAGAGCAAGAAAGCATAAACACTAGAATAAGGATGGATAGATAAATAAGTAAATATAGATATGTAGAGATAATAGATATATCAAAATACAATTCTGATATTAAAAAAACAGAATCAGTATTGTACTACACTGATGAAACTAAGCCCAAAGTGAACACAAAAAAGATATAACAGGGCCTAGTGGAAAGAGGGTCATGGAGTTAGGAAGGCCTTCACAAAAGTAGTGACATATAACAGCTGTTGAACATGGGCAAGTCACTTAGTGCCCCAGGCACTAGGGCACTAATTGTAAATTACAGAGGTTGCAGATCATCATAGGTGGACAGAGTTTCCAAATCAGAAGTTCCCTAAAGCCAATGAAATCACAAATGGGACTTCGGATGAATTATAAACCTCTGTTAAAACAGAATAGAGATTCAAGTCAAAAAAGATAACTACTTCTCCTGGATGTAACAAAATTCTTCTGTGTCAACAGACAGCAACAACAAAAAAAAGTAATATCAATCTAAGTAAACACCTCATACTCAGTATATCACCAAGTTCTATGCTCATCCTGTTAATTGGTCCCTGCCCTCCTACAACTTACATTTGAAGAAGCAAATGTGTCTGAGTCATAATTATTAAGGTAAATAATAATAATGTACAAAGATAAACAAAGGATGTTTATCCAATATAATATTTTCACTATTCCCCCAAAATAAATTTTTACAAATAGAAATTCCCAGTTAAATTCATAACACATTATCTATCTTTATGTTCCATGAAAATTCAGTAAGTTCAGAGTAAACGTATTTTACTTATGTTTAAATTTTATTCGGTCATATTAACTCCTATAAATTTGCATGGGATAGAAGGCCTCAAGTTTGAAAAAAACTGGGTCACGTGAAAACAAGAATAGTAATAACTGAAGATATAAACCAAACTATCAGTACTTAAATTCATCAGCTAATTGACATCAGAAATATCACTATTTCATTGCTAATTTTTTAAAAAGATAGAGAATATCTTGCAAAAGAGGTGTAGAGGGCTAATAAAAACCACAAAGCACGAGTCGGTTTCACAGAACTGCTAAAAATACCAAAGAATAGTGGAATATTAGTTATTTTAAGGGCAAAGAACCTAAGACAGTTCCTGACATCCAACAACAAACCAAGCACTCAGGTGCTCAACAAATGAGCCTATGAAATGTTAGCTCAAGTTCCTGTTCCAGAAAGATGACTTTCCCACTTCACGTCAACTAGTAATACTTGCATGCTCTGAACTAGCCAAGGGCTAAATAGGAAACCTATCCAAAGGATTCCTAACCAAAGATTAGAAAACATCCTGGGCCAGAAAACCACGACTACTTTCCAAGTGTGTCCTCATCCAGGGTTGCTATATCCCAAACAGGAGTATCATCAACTGTAACAAAGGTTGCAAAAAATAGTTAAGAGGACTCTGGAACCTCACCTAATAAGCAGGAGTGAGGTGGGGAGAGGGGGAAGCCCTCTCACCTTGTATTCAAACTTTCCAAAAGTAAAAAAGAGCACAAAGAAATCTCTCCCATATCTATGATGATTATTCCCCCTTCAACTTCCCTGCCCCAACACACAGCTACACATGCTCACAAACACTGAGGGACAC
>NW_027186350.1:3959645-3971012 GCF_028583685.1 Petaurus breviceps papuanus
GTTAGCCTGCATTGTGTCACTCTTGCACCAAACGCTGCAGCCCCTTCTCCTGGGCCCCTTTCTCTCCCTCTCTCCTCCTTCTCCCGCAGCCAGGCCCGGCCTCTTGCCTCCTCTCCCCCTTTCTCGCCTCCCCTGCCCCTCCCCCTCCCTCCAGCCCCCAACACACAAGAGACACACAAACAAAAAACGATAAAGCTCAATAACCTGCACGCCCCCGTACTGGCCCCCCCCGCCCCAGTCTTTCCTCACCCTACGCTGTTTGCTCACCTCTCAAGAGGACGCAAAAGCTGCAGGCCAAGAGGCTCCTCAGGACGGCCCCCATCTTCGCCTCCTCCTCCTCCTCGCTTTCTCTCTCCTCTCACCGGCTCGAGGCAGCCCGAGGAGGGGGAGGCGGCGGAGAGGAGCCGGGGCCGCCGCGGCCGCCCCGCACGGTCATGCTGCCTGAGCTTTGCAGAAAAAGAAGAAAGAATCGGTCGCCGGCCCTCCCTCCCTCCCCCTCTCTCTGTCTCGGTCTCTCGCCCAGTCCGCTCCCCGGGCGCCGCCTTCGCTGTCCGATCTACAGCGCTACTTTTCCCTCGGGGGTGCCCCGGCGGCGGCGGCGGCGGCGGCCAGCGTCTCGTTCCATTCTCCAGCCCGCTCCCCCTGCGGCGGCGGCGGCGGCTCCTCCGCGGGCTCCACGCAGCTCCTCATTCAGCCTCCGCCTCCTCCCAGCGCGGCGGCGGCGGCGGCGGCGGCGCAAGGATACACAGGCAGAACGAGCCTCGCGCCCGGTCCGGCCGCGCTCTCTCCTGCGCTCCCTCGCGCTCCCTGGCCCTCCCCTCCCCAGCCTTTCTCTCTTCCCCCGCCCCGCCCCCTCCCTGTCCCTCCTCCCCCTCCTTCTACGCTCTCAGGCAAGCACCTCCTGCCCCCTCCACTTCTCTCCTCCCTCCCCTTCTCTCCTCCTTCTTTCTCAATGCTCCTAGTCAGCCTCTTCCCTTCCCCCTGCCCCTTCCCTCCTCCTTTTCTCCCAGCCAGCCTCCTTCTCTCCTCCCCCTCTCCCCAAGCTCCCTGGGAGCCTCCCCTCCGCTGACATCGATTCCTAGTCAGCTATGCAAACGAGGGGGCGGAAAGGATCAGCTGGCGAGGTTTGGGACCACTAGAGATTTCTTTGGGTCTCTACCCAGGCAGAAAGCCCACCTTGTGGGGAAAAAAGAGAAGAGTTTTTGTTGTTTTGTTGTTGCTGTGTTTTTCTAATTCTGCTGGCGGGGGGGGGGGGGGGGGGGGAGCAGGACAAGCCATTGTCGCATTCCGATGGGATTCTTTTTCTTGCTCCCTCTCGGGCTCCGCGCTCTTGGGGAAGAGGCTGTGAAGCGACCCTCGGAACAACCTTGGCGCTGGTGTAGTCGGGACTACTTTCTCCGGGCTCCGAGCCCGGCGGAGGGTGAGCTCCACGAGTCTTTGTGCAGCTGCAGCTTCTTGCAGGTGAACCCTCCCGATCCCGGGGGTCGGGGCGCTAGCCAGGGGCGCGGGGTCTGGACAAGGAGGAGGAATGGAGCCCCGTCAGGTGACGCAATCTAATGCCTGCCTTCTGAGATTATGTGCAATTTATCCAGCCTATTTCTCGTTGCTACATAATTGGTTTGCATGTTCTCCCCCCTCCCGGCATTAGACTGTTAGCTCCTTGAGAGCAGGGATTGTCTTTTACCCCAGCTCATGCTTACCACAGTGCCTGGCTCATAGTAGGCGTGTAACAAGTATTAATTGACTGATAACCGTTTTCAGTTCTCCTTTCATCGCCTCCCCCAATCTGAGTCCTATAGGACACCACCCACGAGAAAAGCTTCCCCAGCTCCTCCAGAGGGGCTGGTCAGCTGAGAACTGGGTTCAGCGTTTTCCAAGAGGAAGGAAGGACTGAAAGACTAGTCTCATTGAAGGTGCTTTTGAGACATGACTGGAAACGGAGGCAATGCAAACTCCACTGAATTTTTTGTCCCATGCTCCCAAAAATTCAGATAGCCCTAGAGTTCCGCTTCACACACGTAAAAAAGAAAAAGAACTTAAAACTGCCTGAGTAGGTTCCCAAGATGAAAGCTCCTAAAGCATGGAAAATGATCAATAGACTTGAAGTTGGAAAGCCATCTAGTTCTGGATTTACGGAGGAGGAAACTAAAGGTGCAAACATAACAAATGACTTGCCTGAGGCTACATGGAGAGTAAACTGGTGAGCAGAATTTCTTCCCAGTTCCTTTAACTTACAGGTTCTGGACCTTTTGGTTGTGTCATGGACTCTCCTTTGTTTTATCTTCTAATTGGCATTCAAAGCCCTTCATAATCTGGCCTTCTCTTTTACCTGGCCTTTTAAAAATTTTACTTTCTGCTCTTCCTACCACCTACTCTTCCAGCCACTGTTTCTCAAAAAGGACACTGGGCGTTTTCACTGACTTTCTCCAATGACTGGATTTCTCTCCTTCCTCAGACATCTGTATTCAAGTTCCTATTGAAATTTGCACTCTTCAGAAATTATAATTTTGTAAAATATGGTTATTGGTTCCATCCCAATAGAAATTGGCATTCTGGGGAAGGAGAGTCCCTAGAATCTTAGTCTGCTGAAGCCCATGGATTCCTTAGAATAATTAAATAAAATAAAATACATAGTATTATAAAGGAAACACATGTTGTTAAAACAGCTATCTAAAATATTGGGGAAAAAGTTCACAGACACCAGTTAAAATTCAGCTTTATCTTAGAATCAGGTTTTACCTGACATTCTCAGTAGTTTGATAGATCAATGTATGGAGTATGCTGAATTACCCTTGTAGGCTTAAAGAATCAGAAAGCTCAGGGGATGTCCATCAATTGGGGAATGACTGAACAAGTTGTGGTATATGAAGGTAATGGAATACTATTGTTCTATAAGAGATGTTGAGCAGGCAGATTTCAGAAAAACCTGGCAAGAGTTAAATGAACTGATGTTGAGTGAAATGAGCAGAACCAGGAGAACAAAAGACTCAGGTGGAAAATGTTATCCAAATCCAGAGAAAGAACTCTGGAGTCTGAATGCAGATGCAAGCATACTATTTGCTCTCCTTTTGTTATTTTGTTTCTTCTTTTTCATGGTTCCTCCCATTACCGTAGTTCTAATTCTTCTTTACATCATTACTAATGTGAAAATATGTTTAATATTAATGTATAAGTAGAGCCCATATCAGATTGCAGGCCATATGCAGATTTCAGGAGAGGGGAGGAGGAGAGGGAGAAAATTTCAAACTCAAAATCTTATGGAAGTGAATGTTGAAGACTAACAAATAAATTATTAAAAATAAATAAATGGTTCTGCCCCCCCCCAAAAAAAAGAATCAGAAAGTCTTGTTGGATCTCAGACACTGCTTCACCTATATTCTTCAATTTATATTTGACTGTACTGAGGGTCATCTGTGACCAAGAGAGGCAAGATGAGCTGAGTTGAGCTAGCAAAAAGTCCCCCTACAGAATTAGGGTGTAAAGATATAGATAAGGAGACCCTAATAAAACTGGAAAGCTTTCCTAAACTACCTGATAACATAATAGAGTATGAGCCATTGCTAGTCCTGTATCAAATTGAAGAAGCTCCTCGATCAACCTGTTAGGATTATAGAGCATTTGCCGATGGCTGAAAGCAGTTTAAACTATGCTTGGCCTGTCTTGTTCAACATGTTTATGAATGACTTTGATAAAGGTATAAAATGCATGCTCATCCAATTTGCTGATGGCAAAATGCATGAAGGGATAGCTGGTACTGTATGACAGTAATAGGTATGGGAATGATCTTGACAAGACTGAATCTAATGAAATTCAGTTGGAATAAATGTAAAGTCTTACATGGGTAGGAAAAAAAATACCTTTATAGGTGTAAGATAGAGGAGATAGATCTGAAAATTTTAGTGGGCTACAAGTCAGAAGTGTAGAAGCCAAAAAAACTATAGTGTTCTTGGGCATATCCTGTAAGAATAAGGAGGTTATAAACCCACTATACTCTGTTCTCATCTGAAATATCAAGTTCAGTTATGAGCACCACAGTTTAAGGACATTGGTAAGCTGGAGAGTATCCAGACAAAATCAACCAGCATAATGAAAATCTTTGAGACCATGTTATATGAAGGAGCTGGGCATATTTAACCTAGAGAAAACTCAGGACATCGAAGTAGTATGGTACAATGCAAAGATCAATGAACTTGGAGTCACAGGACCTGGATTTGATCCCCAACTCTACCTCTTTTACTACCTTTTTTAATTTGACCAAAACAATCTCTCTGTCCCCCTCATCCCTCAAATTGCTTGTTCTTCAGAAGTTAGAATATGAAAGAATTCAAGAGGAAGGGACAATCTGCCTCCTCTGTACACCCCTAATTTCCTCAATATATTGTCTGATCATAGAGATTTTTGGGTACCAAAGAAGCTTGGCTTTCTCCATTCTCCAGATTCTAAACCCCAGTTCTCTTTAAGCAGGTGTAATGGTTTTCTAGTACTTTGTATTTCCCTGCTATTCAACTTAGTAGACACTAGACATCATAGTATAAGTAGCAGTAAACAAAAGCCCTGAATAAACATTAACCTACTTACTGCACCAACAGAGGAAGCTTTAAAATTTGGAGACTACCTCAGCAGAGTCAAGAGTTGCCATATTGAATTCCTTTTTCTTTTTTCCTATTTGTTACCATTAACTCTAGGAAAATATAGATAAAAATGTCTCACAAAACCCATACCAAAGCCATGAAAACAGGCTCCCATCTCTATGTGCTAAATATTAAGTTTGTAATACTAATTATCATGAGCTAAATTTCCAGATTCTCTCTCCCATTTCTGTCCTTTGTTCCCTCAATCAATTGTAATGCTCAAATATACTGAAACAAAGGTTTCAGAACAGAGGCAAGAAATAATGTCTTGTCTCTTTTCTGGTTTGAATGGTGAAAAGTTTATAGCTGGATGAAAATATGAGGAAAGTTGTTAGAAATTCCATAGACCAGGTGGGGACTTGAGTTTTCTTCTCCAGACCAGAAGCTCACACTGTTGAGCTGCTGCTGTCTTTATGGACCTTCATCCAGCTATTGGTATCTACACTGGGGGAATTAGCAGAAGCCTCTTCTTTTAATACTATTTTAAAATTTCATTTAGTATTTCAAACTTTGAGTTCCAAATTCTCTTCCTTCCTCACTCCTCACCTCCCACCCATTGAGAAGGCAAGCAATTCGATGTAGTATATATGTGTAGTCATGCAAAACATATCCATAATAATTATGTTGTGAAAGAAAACATGGACCAAAAAAAAAATAAGAAAAATAAAGTTTAAAAAAGTATGCTTCAATCTGTATTCAGACAATATCAGTTCTTTCTCTGGAGATGGATAGCATTTTTCATGTATAGGTCCTTCAGAGTTGTCTTGGATAATTGTATTGTTTGAGAATAGCTAAGTCCCTCACTTGGAGAATAGCTAAGTTGATCATCTTACAATATTGTTGTTACTTTGTATACAGTACATTTCATTTTACATCAGCCCATGCAAGTCTTTTCCCCAGGTTTTTCTGAGAGCATTCTACTCATCATTTCTTATAGTACAAGAGTATTCCATCATAATCACATACCTCAACTTGTTCAGCCATTCCCCAATTGATAGGCATCCTCTCAATTTGTAATTCTTTGCCCAGAAAAAGAGCTGCTATAAATATTTTTGTACATATACAGGTCCCTTTCTTTGTTGTGGTTTTTTTTTTTAATTCTTGGGATACAGACCTAGGAGTGTTTATTGCTAGGTCGAAGGGTACGCATGGTTTTATAGGCCTTTGGGCATGATTCCAGTTTGTTCTACAGAATGGTTGAATCAGTTCACAACTCCACCAACAGTGCATTAATGTATCATTTTTCCCACATCCCCTCTAAGATTTGTCATTTACCTTTTCTGTCCTGTTAGCAAATTTAATAGGTATGAGGTAGTACCTCAGAAATGGTTTAATTAGGCTATAGATAGCTTTGCTTATTTCATCTGAAAACTGATCATATCTTTTAATCATTTATCAATTGGGGAATGCTATTATTTTTATGAATTTGGCTCATTTCTCTATATGTTTGAGAAATGGGGCCTTTATCAGAGAAACTTGCTTCAAATTTTTTTCGCAATTATCATTGTTAACTGTTATTTCCCTCCATCCTATCCCCCCCCAATTATTGTATTATTTCTCTCCTTTCATCTTGTCCTCAAAAGTGTTTTGCTTTTGACTACCCCCTCCCCTAATCCATTCTATCACACAGACCCCTTCTTTTATTCCCTTTCCTTCCTACTTTCCTGTAGTGTAAGATAGATTTCTATACCCAAATTCTGATGAGAGTAAGGTTCACTCATTCTCCCTCACCTACCTCCTCTTCCCCTTCACTGTAAAAGTTTTTCTTGCCTCTTTTAGGTGAGATAATTTACCCCCATTCTACCTCTCCCTTTCTCTTTCCCCCAGCACATTCCTCTTTAATCCCTTAATTCTATTTTTTAGATATCTCTTATTCAATTCACACCTGTACCCTCTGTCTATATATACTCCATCTAACTACCCTAATAATGAGAAAGGTCTTATGAGTTACAAATATCATCTTCCCATGTAGGAATGTAAGCAGTTTAAACTTATTTTCCTTATAATTTCCTTTGTACTTTTTTATGTTTCTCTTGAGTCATATTTGAAAGTCAGATTTTCTAATTAGCTCTGGTCTTTTCATCAAGAATGCTTGAAAGTCCTCTATCTCGCTGAATATCCATTTTTTCCCCTTATGGATTATATTCAGTTTTCTTGGGTTGGTGATTCTTGGCTTATAATCCTAGCTCTTCTGCCCTTTGGAATATTATATTCCAAGCCTTCTAATCCTTTAATGTAGAAGTTGCTAAATCTTATGTTATACTGATTGTGGCTCCACTTGCATTGTTTCTTTCTAGCTACTTGCAATATTTTCTCCTTGATCTGGGAAATCTGGAATTTGACTATAATATTCCCAGCAGTTTTCATTTTGGAATCTCAGGAAGTAATCAGTGGATTCTTTCAATTACTATTTTACCCTCAGGTTCTAGCATATCAGGGGAATTTTCCTTGATAATTTCTTGAAAGATGATGTTTAGACTCTTTTTTGATCATAGCTTTCAGGTAGTACCATCATTTAAAAATTATCTCTCCTGGATCTATTTTCTAAGTCAATTGTTTTTCCAACGAGATATCACATTGTCTTCTATTTTTTCATTCCTATGGTTTTGTTTTATTGTTTCTTGATTTCTCATAAAGTCATTAGCTTCCATTTGCTCCATTCTAATTTTTAAGGAAGTATGTTCTTCAGTGAACTTTTGGATCTCCTTTTCCATTTGAACAATTCTGTTTTTAAGGCATTCTTCTCATTTACTTTTTGGGCACCTTTAACCATTTGGCCTAGTCTGTTTTTTAAAGTATTATTTTTTTCAGTATATTTTTGTGTCTCCTTTACTAAGCTGTTGATTTGTTTTTCTTGATTTTCTAGTATCACTCTCATCAGAAGCCTATTAAACCAGAAAACCCACAAGCTTAGTAGAACATGTCTTTAATCAGAAGTATCCAGGGGACTAATCAGTAGCCATGTTCCTGTATCCTAGCATGAAACCAAGAGTAAACTACTATACCCTAAATATGTTATCCCAAGAAATTTGGCTCCAGATACAAATATTCCCAGGCTCCAAATATAAGCCCCTCCGACCCAGAACAAGGAAAAGAAGACTATATGTCCCAACTTTCCATCAAAAAGAATGAGATAGGAATATGGAATGTTATGAGCACAGTAGAAAGTGCATTTGATTCAAAGTCAGGAAGACACAAGTTTGAAAGGAAAGTTGACTCTACCATTTTCTGTATGTATGACCCTGAGCAAGTACTTTAATTTCTCTGGTCTCATTTTCCTCATCTTTAAAATGATTATGTTGGACTAGCCTCTAAGATCCCTTCCAACTTTAAAACTGGGAGCTGATATGATTCTTCCCTGAACTTCATCGACTTTTAACTGACTTTTAACTTCTCTCACTACTGACTCAAGTCCTGGTTCTTATCTGTCTTCAATTTGGCTTCTCTACTCATCTCTATTCAGTCCAGTGCTTGGCATCTTTTCTTGACTACTCACTTTAACATCTAGACTTTCTCTGGAGACCTTTACTGTAAAAGTAGTATATACTGACCTGAACCCAAATACAATGACCTCTTCACCCCTACTACAAAATAGTAACAACTTTTGGGGGTAGAAGATAAAAGATGACTCAGATCCTCCCCAAAATGTCTTTGGATGAGAACATTAGAAAACATCTCCTAGATTTTTTTCCTTGTTGTGGACTTGAATGACCTTAGTTAACTCCAGATGGACCAAATATAAGTTAGTACACACTGGAATGCTTTCTCCCCCATGAAGAATTTGGTGTGCCTATTATCTTCCTGATATTTGGCAAAGAGTCAGTGGCTTCACAGGTATAAAAAGGTCAGCCAAACACTATGGTAGCAAAACTATGTGAACATAATTGCAAATACTAAGTAGTCCTTGCATCTTTAAAGTAGACTTAATAAAAGAAAAGAGACCTTCAGTACTGGATTTCCCTTTCCTTTGTAATCAATAAAAGGATTTATGAAAACGCTTGGGAAGTTTTGGCTAGGAAGACCAAAATTTTAACTTAGACTAATGTGTGCATGCCCCAAATCCAGACTGATTAAATGGAGTCCATCTCCCCTGAGTTTTTCCCCCAGTTGCTCCTGAGACCAAAGTAAAAAAAAAAAGACTCCTTCCTCCATTAGATAAACCCTCAGATACTTATAGTGAGCTATCATGTCCCCATTCTCCATCAGTCTTCAGTGAGTAGAATGTTTCCAGTTCTTTTAACCAATCCTGATATGACATGTTCTTAAGACCTTTCACAATCCTGTATTCTTCCCCCACTTGAGCCCTCTAAACCACTAAATTATTGCAATCCAAATCTGTTGACCAACACTAAATATTCTAGGCCAAGTCTAGTTCAAGACCATCCCAACAATTCCAGCTTGGGACTGGTACTCAAAGGGGCATCTGGTACAGAGAATAGAGTGCCTAGTCTAGAGTCAGAAAAATCTGAGTTCAAATCCAGCCTCTGATATTCATTAGCTGTGTAACCCTTTAAGCAAGTCACTTGACCTCTGATTACCTCCATTTCCCTATCTGTAAAATGTGAATAATAATAGCACCTCACTCCCAGGGTTGTTGTGTGAGAAATGATCCATTTGGACCCCTACTCTATTCCAACCAGTATTAATTCTTTTGGTATGATTCCATGGGGTAGTGATTATAAGTTCTACACATTAGGCCCCAAAGCTGTGAACTAAATATTGTAAGTTTACTTGCTTAATCATTGGAAGCTAACTAGAGGCCCTCCACCCTTGTTTTTCCTTGTTATGGTGACTAAGTCTAGCATGGTGGAGGTGACTCAATTACATGGAAAGTCCTCCAACTTATTTTTGTACCTCTGGACCACTCTCTCGACCAACATGAACAGGTGACCATCTTATGACCATTTAGTAAACCAAAGACCCCACCCCTACCCCCACTGACATACCATTTCTAGTGGATGCATCATTTTTTGACCCTCAAAGCAAGGTCTATAAACCAATGGGATTCTGTATTTTGTGTATCCACTCTAGAAGGTACAAGTATCAAATCTGGCCCTGGAAGAAGGGTGCATCTTAGATCGTGAGGAAGATCTGAGGTCCACTTCATTAGAGGGGACCATGGATTCTTTAATAAAGTGCCATTGGCTCAGAGTTTTGCCTCAGTGCTTTTTCTTGCAGGTTGTGAAGATCAAATGATATAATATTTGTGAAGAACTTAGTCCAATGCTTGGCACATAGTAAGTGTTATATGTTAGCTATTATTTTTACCCAATGAAACACTTATGGAATATGAAATGCAGTTAAAAATAATTTTATTATAAGCAAGAAAGAAATTAAGGAGGTGTATAGAATTTTAGAAAAGTTAGATATGGTAGAGCTCTAGAGAAAATTGAATGGGGATAAAAAGGAATATACCTTTTTTTCAGCAGTACATGTCACCTACACAAAAACACATAAATGACCATGTACTAGGGCATAAAAATCTCACCATCCAATATAGAAAGGCAGAAGTATTAAATATACCCTTTTCAGACCACGAAGCAATAAAAATTGCATGTAATAAAGGGCCATGGCAAGACAAAGTATTAATTAGAAACTAAATAATATAATCCTAAAGAATGAGTGGGTCAAATAAATTATAGAAACGATCAATAATTTCATCCAAGAGAATGACAATAATGAGACAACATACCAAAACTTGTGGAATGTAGCCAAAGCCATTCTTAGGAGAAATTTAATATCTCTCAATGCTTATATGAATAAAATAGAGAAAAAGGATATCAGTGAATTGGGTATGCAACTAAAAAAGCTAGAAGAAAGAACAAATTAAAAATCTCCAATTAAATACCAAATTAGAAATTCTGAAAACCAAAGGAGAGATTAATAAAATTGAAATTAAGAAAACTATTGAACTAATTAAACTAAGAGCTGGTTTTATGAAAAACAACAACAACAATAAAATAGATAAATGTTTGGTTAATTTGATTTAAAAAAGAAAAAAATAAAACCAAATTACCAGCATCAAAAATGAAAATGGTGAATTACCACCCATGAAAAGGAAATTAAAGGGGTGGCTAGGTGGTACAGAGGTCCAGATCACCAGCCCTGGAGTCAGGAGGACCTGAGTTCAAATCCAGACTCAGATACTTAACACACACACACAGAAAAAACTAGCCATGTGACCTTGGGCAAGTAACTTAACCCCAATTGCCATACCTTCCCCTCTCCAAGAAGAAAAAAAAGCAAAAAAGAAATTAAAACAATAATTAGGTGCTATTTTGCTCAACTGTATGCCAGTAAATTTGACAATTTTAAAGAAATGCATGAATATTTACAAAGATATAAATCTCCCAGATTAACAGAAGAGGAAATAAAATTCTTAAATAACCTCATTTCAGAAAAGAAATTAAACAAGCCATCAGTGAACTCTCTAAGAAAAAATCTCCAGGGCCAGATGGATTTACAAGTGAATTCTATCAAATATTTAAAGAATAATTCATTCCAATACTATACAAATTATTTGAGAAAATAAGTGGAGTGCTATCAAATTCTTTTTATAATGCAAATATGGTGCTGATGCCTAAGCCAGGAAGAGCAAAAAAAGAAAAAGAAAATTATAGACCAATTTCCCTAATGAATATAGATGTGTATCAGCAATGCCATATTCACAATGCCTATGGACATTACAAATATGCTGATATAATTATCCATCACAAAATACATAATGCTTGCCATA
>NW_027186350.1:3971022-4050909 GCF_028583685.1 Petaurus breviceps papuanus
CAGCAGGAGTCCTTAGCAGAAATTCTGGCTATCTCAAAAAGGGCTTCACGCTGCCGCTGCCTCTGCTACTGCCGCCGCCATCGCCGCCACCGCCAGCCACCGCAGGAACTCTGGCTTGGCTTCTGCTTCCTCTTGCTCCACCCCTTCCTACTACATCAGCAAGTCCAATGGGGCATGGAAGATCTTTAAATCCCATAACCCTTACAAGATGAAATAACTTAAATAAAATATTAGCAAAAATATTACAGCAACTTGTCATGAGGATAATACACTATGACCAAGTTGCATTTATACCAGGAATACAGGGCTGGTTCAATATTAGAAAACTCTCAGAATAATTGACCATATCAACAACAAATCTAACATAAATCATATGATTATCTCAATAGATGCAGAAAAAAAAGCTTTTGACAAAATACAACACCCATTCCTATTTAAAAAACACTAAAGATCATAGGAATAAATGGCGTCTTCTTTAAAATGATAAATAGCATCTATCTAAAACGTTATATGTATATGCAAGCATTATATGTAATGGGGATAAGATAGAAACATTTCCAATAAGATGGGGGGGGCAAAACAATGATGTCCATTATTATCACTGTTATTCAATACGGTGTCTTTAGCAGTAAGAGAAGAAGAAGAAATTGAAGGAATTCGAATAGGCAAAGAAGAAATAAAGCTATCACTCTGCAGATGATAGAATGGTATTCTTAGAGAATCAACTAAAATTCTTGAAAGAATAAGCAACTTTAAATTGCAAGATATAAAATAAAGCCACATAAATTATTGGCATTTCTATATATTATTAACGAAGCCCAACAACAAGAGATAAAAAGAGAAATTCCATTCAAAGTTACTGTAGACAATATGAAATATTTGGGAGTCTACCTGACAAGACAAACCTAGAAACTATATGAACATGATTACAAAGCACTTTTCACACAAATAAAGTAAGATCTAAATAATTGGAAAAATAGTTGCCCATGGTTAGGCTGAGCTAATATAATAAAAAAGACAATTCTCCCTAAATTAGTTTACTTATTCAGTGTCATACCAATCAAATTACAAAAAAAAATTTATAGAGCTAGAAAAAACAATAACATAATTCATCTGTCCAGAATATCAAGGGAATTAATGAAAAGAAATGCAAGGGAAGGTGGCCTAGTCATATCAGATCTTAAATTGTATTATATATTTTATTTTATTTATTTAAATATACATATAATATATAAATAATTTGTTTAAATTATATGCTTAATTATATATATGTATATATATATATATATATATATATATATATATGTATGTATGTATGTAATTATAAAGCAGCCAACATCAAAACTACTTGATACTGGCTAAGAAATAGAGTGGTGGATCAGTGGAATAGGTTAGGTACACAAGACACAGAAGTCAATGACTATAGTAATGTACTGCTTTATAAACCCAAAGACTCCAGCTTCTGGGACAAGCATTCACTATTTAACAAAAACTTCTGGGAAAACTGGAAAATAGTATGGCATAAACTAGGCATAGACCAACATCTTACACCACATACCAAGATAAGGTCAATATGAGTACATGATTTAGATATAAAGGCTAATGCTATAAGCAAACCAGGAAAGTAAGGAATAGTTTATCTGTCAGATCTATGGAGAATGGAAGAATTTTTGACCAAGAGAGAGAGCATTATGAAATCCAAAAGAGATAATTTTTTTACATTAAATTGAAGAGTCTTTGCACTAACAAAGTCAGTGCAACCAAAATTAGAAAGGAAGCAGAAAGCTGGGAAACAATTTTACAACCAGTACCTTTGATAAAGGTCTCATTTCTAAAATATATAGAGAACTGAGCCAAATTTATAAGAATACACCTAATTCTCCAATTGATAAATGATCAAAGGATATGAACAGGCAATTTTCAGAGGAAGAAATTAAAACTATCTATAATCATATGAGAAAATCCTCTAAATCACTATTGATTAGAGAAATACAAATCAAATAAACTTTGAGGTACCACATCACACCTATCAGATTGGCTAACATGACAAAACAGGAAAATGATAAATATTGGAGATGTGGAAAAACTGGAACACTAATTCATTGTTGGTGGAGTTGTGAACTGATCCAAGCCTTCTGGAGAATGATTTGGAACTATGCCCAAAGGGCTATAAAACTGCGTATACACTTTGAACCAGCAATACCACTTCTAGGTCTGTATTCCAAAGAGATCATAAAAATGGGAAAAGGACCCACACGTACAAAAATATTTATAGCAGCTCTCTTTGTGATGTCCAAAAACTGGAAATCAAGGGGATGCCCATCAATTGGGAAATGGATGAACAAGTTGTGGTATATGAATGTAATGGAGTACTATTGTTCCATAAGAAATGATGAACAGGCAGGGGCAGCTAAATGGTGCAGTGAATAGAGCACTGGCCCTTGAGTCAGGAGGACCTGATTTGAAATCCAAATTCAGACACTTGACACTTACTAGCTGTATGACCTTAGACAAGTCACTTAACCCTAATTGCTTTGCCTTCCCCCTTGCAAAAAAAATATCAAAAAAAGAAATGATGAACAGGAAGACTTCAGAAAAACCTGGAAGGACTTACATGAACTGATACTTAGTGAAGTGAGCAGAACCCAAGGAGAACATTGTACATAGTAATACCAACATTGTGCAATGACTAACTTTGATAGACTTAGCTCTTCTCAGCAGTGCAAGGATGTAAGACAACTCCCAAAGACACATGATGGAAAATGCTATCTACATCCAGAAAAAGAACTACAGAGTCTGAATGCTGACTGAAGCATACTATTTTCTCTCTCTCTCCCTCTTTTTTTTTTTTTTACTTCTTTGTTGTGGTTTCTCCCATTGGTTCTGATTCTTCTTTACAACATTACTAATGTGAAAATATTTTTAACATTAATATGTATGTAGAGCCTGTATCAGATTGCATGCTATCTGGAGGAGAGGGGTGGGAAGAGAGGGGGAGAAAATTTAGAACTCAGAATCTTATGGAAGTAAATGTTGAAAACTAAAAATAAATAAATTTTAAAATAATGATCTTATTTACATTAAAAAGGACACATTTTATTAAAAACAGACACTTCTCTTCCATATTCACAACCTCCAGGTCAGCAAACTGGATCAGAAAGATGTTCTACAACTCAGATTTCGAGTGCCAACTCCACATAGACTGAGCTTTTTATATCCTTAGTTCCTTGTATCAACCAACTACAGAGGATGGCCTCCTTGCCTATTTAAAGGGAAGCTACTCTAGCTTATATAAAATAAATACCATTTCTCCCATATATGGACATAGTTGTCACTAAATATAAACTTGCTGAATGAATTCCTAAACTCCAAATTATCCCTACCTGACCAACAAATTTTAATTAGACTTGACAATTTATTCTAAGAAAACGTAGCCCCAAGCATCTTTGTTCCCCTCCAAATATTCACATGCAAATGTTTTTAGAGTGCTGCTCACATACATTTCTATAGAAGTCTAATTGTTGAAAAGGTCTTAAAACCTTTGAAAGGGAATAAAGAATTTACTGATTTATTTTTAGGCTCAATACCAAATTTCATTTACCCTGAACATGTAGACTACACTAATTCACTTAGGAATACTTTGAAAAATCTTCTCTCCCTATCTTTTTAACACTTTGTAAGACTTCTTTCTTTGTAAGATTTTTTCTACTTGCCCTATACCCAGTTGCAATTTAAAAGAATGAGAATAGCTAGCATTTATATAGTACTTTAAGTTTTGCAAAGTGTTTTGCATATATTAATATTTAATTTAATTTATTAACATATTAATTTACCCATCTCCACAACAACCCTGTGAGGAAACTTAACTGACTCACTGTCACATAGCTAGTAAGTGTCAGAGGTGGGAATTCAACTCAGACCTTTGTGACTTCGAATCTAACAGTCTAGTCATTGTTCCAAAAATAACAAGATTTTTTTTTTGCCAGTTCCCCTTAAGATGATGCAAATATTAATAGGCACTTCAAAGCCAAAAGGGTAAGTTCACCTTATGGGACAGGAGTGGGTAAACAAGAAGTGGTACTTGTTCCATTAATCTGCTCAGTTGGATATCATAACTACTAAGAAAATTTTTCCTAAATATTATTTTACCTAAACATTTTCATGTTTTAATAGCAATTTTCTCCCTACAGGGGACTCATAAAAAGCACATAGTGACTAACTTGTTTACCACCAAAATGCACATTTCCCTGAAATGAGACACACTTATGTTTGACAGAGTCATAGCCTTAATTTACAATAATTTAGATAGGGATGCAAAGAATAAGTTTTATCTGTTTGAAAATCCAAGGAAAGCTCTTAGCTCCCAAACTGTGAATGGTAAATGTGCACCTTCTTTGGTCATCCCAAATCCAGGTTCATCCAACACCAATGGCCACCCTTAGTCTGCAGATGGAGCTCCTACCTTTGTCACCACCCAAGCTCCACCCTAAATTGTGCTTTTTGGAACCTCAGCTAACATTGGTGCCCTATCTGCTCTGGCTTCTAAGATTGGTCTTCTGGGTTTATTTCCGCCAAACAGTAGTAATAACATCACTGAGACTGGTGACAGGAAATGGCCAAGGATCACTGTGAATTTCACAGAACAGAAAAGAAAGGCTCAGATTGAGGCTATGCTTTCTTCCTTAAACTTGATCATCAGAGCCCTGAAAGAACCGCTCTAGAACAAAAAGAAGCAAAAAAAAAATATTAAACACAGTAGAAGCACCAATCAAGATTATCAAGATACATTGCTTGGGCGGCCAGTGTTGGGACGACCTGGAGATCGAATCCCAGGCTCAGACACTCAGCACCACACCCAGAAATAACTGGCCGTGTAACCTTGAGCAAGTTACTTAACCCCAATTGCTTAAAAAAAAAAAAAAGGTACATTGCTTAATAGATGAAGCACTGCTCTGGTGAGACCTCTTTGCAACCATTAAATATATCCCTGGGACAGTCTAGCTTGAGTGCCACATTCATCTTCATGACATCTTTGATGACATCAATAGTGGTGATATTAGTGCTCAACTAGCTAAGAGCCACAAAGAAGATCATTATAAAAAAGGATCCTTTGACTAAAAGAAAAGAAAAACCAAGGCAAACTTAGATTAGAAGACTACATGTTATTGTTAATTATTAATGCTGATACCAAGAGACTATGTAATCACAAGAGTTGGAAGGTACCTCAAAAGCCATCTAATCTAATCCATACATGAAAAGAATTCTCATTTTAACAAATCTGACAAGTAGTTGCCCACTCTATGCTTGAAGACCCTCAAGGAGGAGAAGCCCCCTGCCTCTTGAGGTAACTCATTCTACTTTAGGACAGCTTTGATTATTAAGAAGTTTTTCCTGACATCAGGTCTAGATTTGCTCCTTTGCAGCTTTCATCCAGTGCTTCTGATTATTTTCTCTAAGACAGGCCTGCACAACATACAGCCCACAGGTTGCTTGCGACCCACCAAAGGATTTCGGGTCACCCACAAGAAAGTAGAGGATGTAAAAGAAAGTGAAGATATAAGAAGTGTTTTGTCCATGCCCTGCTTACTCTGCCTTCCACTAGTCACTGTTGTGCCCATTGTGTAACTTGGCAGGTGGGTTGCCACTGTGCACTCTCTCCCGTTTGTCACGTGACCTGCAGCAACCAACCTTCATCAATCTGTCACTAGTCTGAGAGAAGTGAGAGTTGTATCTTTTTGTTGTGTGTTCAGTTATAACTGGCATTGAACAGGAACAAAGCGACTGCATCCACGCACCAACATACCTGACTACCCTCTATGTAATGAGTGGTGACAGTCCCTCGCTGCATGTCTGCCCTCCAAGTTACATGAGTATTTGGTGCTCTCTCCAAAGTCAGCCACTCGGTTCAGCATTTGTGAGCAGTTGCTGTGGAGATTTTTTTTTGGTTCTAGCATTAAAGTTTTGGGGGTGACTTTGTAAAATGGGTGATAAAAAGAAATGGAAGATCAAATAAGAACACGGAGTGTTTAGTCTGGAGTGAACAAATAGATACTTGTTAATTACATAAAAGACAAATTATTGTGCCATGTTTGCCCAGAAGTAATAGCCATATTGAAGGAATACAATTTTCATTGCCTTTTTTAATTAAAACATCTGGATTTAAGCAAATTGGACACCAATGAAAAACAAATTAAAGCATCCAAATTGTTGAAAAATCTCAGTAGGGAGCAATAGTTTTTCAAGAAAGTAAACTCAGAAAATGAGGGGGCTACTAAAGTAAGCTTTCAGATTTCTAAAGAAATTTATTTCAAACATGATTCTGGAGTACAATAAACTGATAGCTGACAAGAAGTGTAATATGTCCCATTAACTAAATGCAAATGCTTAGCAAAGTAATTTTTAACATTAATGTGGTTTCACAACAAATAAAAATCTTAAGTAATAAATGTAATTGATTGATATTAATTGAAATTTCCCTTTTTTGTTTGGTTTATTTGCAAAATATTTTAATCATTAATTATACCTTTAGTTGGAAAATGAGCCACTAAAAACCTATCCGTGGCAGAAGAAGTTTAGTCCATTTTAATTTTGGCCCCTACTCACTACCAAGTTGTATAGGTCTGCTCTAGGGCAAAATGAAACAAGTCTAATCTCTCCTTCATTTGACAGACTTTCAAATACTTGAACACAACCTGAGTCCTCTCCCCTTCAAGAAAAAGATGCCCAGTACATTCAAATAATCATCATATACTACTGTAGCACCAGCACGATATTCACAGCTCCTATGGCAGCTATGAATATGCTGGTGTAATTCTGAATTGCAAAATAAAACGGACTTTCCACATGGAAGACAGAATCAAAACATTTATTCAAACACCAGAAAGCTCAATCTCAAACACCAGAAAGTCAAATCCATCATTGCAACAAAGAGATCTATATATAATAACAATGCAGGGGGCACCGCCATCCCCAAGCCTTCCCCCTGCTAGGACCATCCCATAAACGAACACTTACAACTCGCTGCTTGCTTCCTTTCTCTCCCTTAGCTCTGACTGCTCTGACCACCTTCCTCTGGGCCCTGCTCCTCTCACCACAGAAACATGTGACTCAGGCTTCCATGTGACTCAAGCAGGTCACATAGGCCTATTAAAGGATGGGAAAGATCTTCCCATTAAACAAAAACACATTAACAACTATAGACTCAAAACCTTTAGTGTTCTCTGTATACTCTCCAATTTATCCATATCCTTTTTAAACCATGGCACTTGGACCTGAATACAGCTCCTAATAAGGTCTGATGAGGGCAGAGTACAGTGGGGGTAATCATCTCCCAATTGCAGGAAGCTATTCATCTTTTTTTTTTTTAGCCTTTTGGAGGGCAATTGGGGTTGAGTGACTTGCCCAAGGTTACATAGCTAGTATTTTTGTGTGGGTGTTAAGTGTCTGAGGCTGGAACTGAACTCGGGTCCTCCCGACTCCAGGCTGGTGCTTGTGGCACTGTGCCACCTCGATGTCCCAGCTATTTATCTCTTAATCTAGCTCAAGAACACACTGGTTTTTGTGTGTTTGTTTCTGAATGCCTTGCCTACTCAAATTGAGCTTGCAATTCACTAAAACTCCTATATCTTTTTCAAGGCAACACCCTCCCACACCTCATATTTGTGAAGCTGATTAACTTTAGGCTTCAGGGTTTCTCTTTCCTTAATAATCTAGGGTGAAGAGTCTAGCAATACTGTCAAAAACAGCTAACCTGGAAAACAGGTTGAGGAAAAGTAATTTAAGAATTCTTAGATTTCTTGAAAACCAGGACTGACATAACCCTCAAACAAAAAAAACAATTAAAAAGTTGGACACCATGTTTCAAGAAATTGTAAAAGGAAATTGCACAATTCTATAAATACTACAGAGAAAAATGAAAGTAGAAAAAAATCCATTGATCATCTACTGAAAGAAACCCCAAATTTAAAAGATCTAGGAATATTAAATCCAAAATTCCAAATTTTCAAAGTAAAGAGAAAATTCTGCAAGCAGCACCACCCCCACACTATTACAAAAGGAAAAAGATTAAGATTTAAAACTAAGAATAACTAATTTTTAAAAACTGAATGTAATTCTACAGAGGGGAAAAAATCTTTAAAAAAAAAATAGAGGACTTTCAAGCATTCTTGATAAAAGACCAGTGCTAAGAAATTTTGAAATGAACCATGAGACCAAAGAAACCTAGAAAAGCAAACACATCTCAATAATTAGATAGGATTAGATGATTAAGCTATCCCATTCTAATAATGGAAAAAGAGACCAGTATCCCTTCAAAATCTTAATGACAGAGTCACAGAGGGAGCTAAAGTAGACAAACAGGGGGAATAGGTGTGGTTTTGTTTTGTATTGTTGGTTTTTAAGATAATTGGGGAGTGGGGAAGGAGAGTAATAGTCTAATCTTTCATAACATGGCAACCTGAATGAAGCTTTACAAATCCAAAAGCCAACATCTTAATTACTAAGGTTTAAGTTTCTTAGATTAAAAATTCACAACAGTCTTTCTTGTTCTCACATTCATTCCCGAAGATCTCAATGTTTACTCTTCACTGATAAGGTTTTATGTTCTTACAAAATTCTTCCACAGATGCTCAAGTTCTTTTATACTTCTATCCAAAAATCAAGTTGACTCTTAAAACAATTATATGTACACATGACAATATTTATGAGCATTAGGGTAGTAGTCTTCTGGGTCTGAGGGCATTATTATAGTGAGGGAGGTGGGGATCTGCCCCAAGACAAGACTCCTAATAATATCCCACATTTCAAATACAATACAACAATAAATATTCTTCACTTTTTATGGAAGAGAGAAAGTATCTGTGTGCCTTCCCCCCTTTCTGGATTTAAATATCAAAAAAGAACATTTTGATGCATATAGCAGAATAGAAAAATCATTCTGCATGAAATTGTGTTTCCATTTCACACAGCTTGCTTTTAAAAAAAAAGTATGTGATAAATTCTATATATTACTTTCAAACCCACATTTATCTATACTTTCGGAATTTTGCTGTCTTCTGTGCATTTTTAAAAATGTTCACTGGTTCTCCTTTTTTGGGGGTGGGTGCATCATTATTACTAACTGCCCTCTCATTGCTTCCACCCATTAAAAACTGAGGGGAAAAAAAAGGAAAAAAACACCTCCATAATAAATAAGCAAAGCCATACAAAATGAATCCACAAGATGTCTATGTCCAAAATACTCATTTACTTCTGGACCTTTTGTATATCACCTCTCTATTGAGAGATGGGAAATATGCTTGATCATAGAACCTCTGGAGACATGGTTGGTCATTGAGTTGATCAGAGTTCTTAAGTATTTCAAAGTCATCTCTCTTTACAGATGTTGTCCTTTGTAAATTGTTTTCCTGATCTGCTTCCTTCTATGCCAGTTCATACTATGCAGCAAACTCTAAAATTGTTCTTGTTTTTTCTTATTATGCAATAATATTCCATAATGTTCATATGCCACAAATTCTTAATTCATTCCCCAATTGATGGGTACCTAGTTAAGCTCTATTTCTAGATTTTTTTTTCTTTTTTTAATCCCCCATTCAAGGTTGGGAACTTTGTTTTGCTTGTGACTGTTCTTTTTCTGATGTTGTCCTCTCTTCTATCTCTGTTTCTCTGTTGAATTTGACATATTTCTGAACCAAACTCTGTGTTCAACCTTTTTTTTGTCCATGTCAGATAAGAGTGAGATTTATCTGATACCTGCTCCTTCCATTCCTTTCTTCATGTTTGTACCCTCTTACACATCTCAGGACCTTTTGAAAAATTCCACAAAATCTCTAAATTAACTATACCATCATAATTTGGGAATCCACATTCACAAAAATTCTACTCAACTTATCTTGAGTCATGATTATAGATTATTTTATTTCTTCTGTTGCCATAAATCTCTGCAGACGGAAGAAAAGAACTCTTCTGTCTTTCTTATCTCTTGTGACCCTGTGCATATGAGCTAACCTGTCTGCCTCAGTTTCCATCTGTAAAATGGGGATAATAATAGCACCTACCTCCCAAGGTTGATGTAGAGTAAAATGAAATATTTATATTTTAATAATAATGTGAAGCTGAAGGGGTAAAGTTCAAGTTTCAGTTTGTCTTAGAGGCTTTTCTCTATCCTGAAAATACTACCTGTGAATCTGAAGTCCTCTCTTTTTTCATCTATACCTACCATACCTTTGAAGTTCAGTAAGGCAACCAATCATTTCCCACAGGCAGGATTTCTACAAAATTTCCCACTGCTCTTGTGCCACCAGATACCACAGGATAATATCAGGGCATCTCTGAAGGTGGTAAGTCAAGTCCTTACCTTCCTTCACTCCTTGCTTAAATCAGGAAGTAATTTTCACCAGTGTTTACTGTGATGAAAATGTCATGAGAAGTTACTGCCAACCATCATAAGTGCACATAGCAAGAGAGAAATAAATGACTGACCCAATATGGTAAAGAGTATAAAAGTAGATTCCTTTAGTTTTCAATGATACAGTTGTCACATACAGATCTCGGATTTATGTTAATAATCTTGGTGATTGCCAATCTCACATTGTCTCCTAATTTCCTGTGGAGACTAACACTTACCAGTAACTAGTGCAGACCATTTGAACTAAGGAACCTGTCAATTCCAAGGAGGTTAAGTGTCCCGGACCACCCCCACCTCCACCAAGGTGGGTGCTTTAAAATGTCAGTGAGACTACCAGGTGCTATGTTACCGGTACAAAGCCTTCTGCTTTGCTTAAAACAAAGAAACATTTGTTGCTTAGCTGCCTGTGGGCAGGGTCTATTCTTTACCAATATTCACTTGTTTTCTTGTGAATTGAAATTCTATCTGATCCATAGCTTAGGGACTCCTGCCTAAAAATTCTAATGGTCCTACAATCCTGCTTCCTTCCTTGAAGTGTGTATTGGTCTGGCCATAGCCTCCCACATTACAGAGTTTGATTAGGGTCCTGGACAGCCATCCCATAATCCTAATCATCAGTCTGCATATGGAACAGACTTGGAAATTTACAGCATCACACCCTCCCCATCCCCCATTCACACACATACACACTCCTGCTCTCTTGAGATAGAGACCTCTGTCTATACAGTATATACTTCAAAAAATCTCATTTGGATACATACATTTAATAAGAGAGGTTTCTTTCTTTTCCTTTCCTCCTGTGGGCACTGGTTTACCACAGTATTACTGATATAGAAAGGTATTTTCTGCCAAATGAAGAAATTAAAATCGGTGGAAGAACTTGATCAGTTCTCTTCATTTTAAAGAAAAATGTTGAGAATTCAGAGAAACAGCACTCATTCAAATTGGTATCCTTTTACTGAGGCTAATCTAGCAGGAAAATGAGGCATCGTAATGCCTTAGCTACTAGGTATCCTCGCCCACTTTTCTTACTTTTATACTACTGCCCTAGTGAGAAGTATATTTCTTCTATTTTTCCCACCTCACAAACATCCACAACCACATTCCCCCCCACACACACACACAAACACAACTAACTGTGTTTTGTTTTGCTTTATTATTAATTCCTAAATAATCAGGAAGTAATTTTCACCAGTGTTTACTGTGATGAAAATGTCATGAGAACTTACTGCCAACCGTCATAAGTGCACATAGCAAGAGAGAAATAAATGACTGACCCAATATGGTAAAGAGTATAAAAGTAGATTCCCTTGGTTTGCAATGATACAGTTGTCACATACAGATCTCAGATTTATGTTGATAATCTTGGTGATTGCCAATCTCACATTGTCTCCTAGTTTCCTGTGGAGACTAACACTTACCAGTAACTAGTGCAGACCATTTGAACTAAGGAACCCGTCAATTACACAATTAAAATTACACAAAACTGTGCTATTTTGCTCCCAATCCCTGTCTTCTTCTCTTCTTGATACCTGCACACTCAGCCCTATTCCATATTTGAATCAATCCTGATTTCAGGCAGGGGCTAGAGGTACCTTTTATTTGGCAGTTCTTCGCCTCAGGAATGAGTCAATCATATTACTGATTATTATAATCGTGTTGATTCCCACCAACAAATTTCCCAGTGACTGAAGTCCTGCCTTTGAACCCTGGCTCACTGGATTTGGGTCTTAGACGTAGGCTGTCAGATTTCCCTAACACTAATTGCCTTCTTTTGATACCCAATATCTATTGCTCTTTGAACTACCAACAATCACCTATCATAGTCCAGCTTGAATTGATATCCCAATCTTGGACTCTTGTTTTGATTTTGCCTTGAGCACTTGTTTTTGTAGAAAAAAAAAAACAGATGAGCCTGAATACTGTGAGTTTAGAGAAATCATCTTCTCTCCCCTTCCAATATTTAACAATAACCTTGTAGATCAAAGAAATGGAGCCTGCAAAGTTGTGCTGATTCCATGTCAAAGAGAAACTTCCATTATTTCAAGACAGCTAGTCCAACCCAAATTCTCTGTCCCACCAAGATGGTATGATGTGATTAACTACAAAAATATCATTTCTACTAGAAAAAAATTAATTTGGTTTAGGGTAGTAATAAGACTACTGGACCTTATAGTCATGAGACTACAGGGTTAGTAAGTTTTCTCAAGGATAAGATACTCTCCCCTCTGAAAGTCACCTAGTGTCTCATACCTATTACTCATCCTTTCAACTAAGGAAAGTGCCAGAACTTAGTCACCCATTAGACTAATTTGTACTTCCCCCTCTTTGACACTTTTGCCATGTATAGTACCTGAGCTATAAACTAGATATATGTATACATATACTTATTACATGTACCACACATACATACACATGTATGTATGCATACACATATTTATCCATATACACATATATGTAAAAACTGCTCTTTCTCTGTTGCTATTCATCTAGCAGCAGTCTACCAGCTGGTGATTATTAAAACCCTCTATTATCTTCTGGCTTTACCTCCTGTTTTATTGACCTCCAGTCAAATAGACCAAGGGGAGAAGAATTACTTCCTTTATGGGAGAATTGCTCCTCCTTGTGAGAATAATTCCTCAACCTCTAGGTTGAAAAATTCCCCAATACCATCTACCTGTGCTTGTGCCTCAGACTGATCTCCAGGTGACATGTTTTTGACCTAATGTCTCTGTGCGACTATTTCTAGATTCCAATGATCATATTCTGGTGTCTAGAATGGATTTCCCTGACTGATTCAATAAATATCACTAGGTCAACAATCCTAGCCTTAGATGGTCTGGCTTGTCCTGCTTTTTCCTGAGTCCTAATCATGACACATAAAAAATATTTTATCTTGAACGATAGATTACAGGCAGAGTCAAGATTGCAGAGTAGAAACAGGACCTCCACATGGCTCCCACCACCTCCAATTCATGTTAAAGGGGACTCTGAACAAACTTTGGAGCTACAGAACCCACAAAATGACACAGAGAAGCTAACCTCCTGCTGAGGACAGCCTGGCAGGCAGCAGGAATCGGCCAGCACAGCGCTCTAGGAGCTGAGCCCAGCCCCACGTGGAGGTTTTAGCCCCAGGGAGGCCTGACCAACCACTGGCTGGAGGGACTCCAGATTACCAGCAGCTGTGGTGATCCAGAATTATCAACACATAGATGCTAAGGACAAAGTGAGAGGTCAGGGCAGTGTGGATTTTAGGACCCAGTAGTTGGGAGTGCATTGGCTTTTGTCCCCCAAGAAGCTGCTGAGGGCTGTGGGGAAGCCTCCCCCATGTGGCAGCTTCAGCTCCTAGCCTGCAGAGGGTAGGGGGACCAAACGACCAGTCTGAGGGGTAATCACTCTTGCTTTAACCTACTTGGATCTGGATTGCTATCTAGGGTGGAGGTCCTGGGGTGTGTGATCAGCTTACCAGAGCATGTGGAGGCTTCAGAGAGGGCACCCAACTAATACCTCCGGCAGCTGAGAAAACCCCAGCATTTGGAATGAAGCTCCCTTGTTTGGTGGCAGAGTCCTACTGTGGCAAAAAGTCCAAAAGTCAAATAATTGAGTGGCAAAATGACAAAGGAAGCGAAGCAATCCAACATTAGACTCCTATTTTGGGGACAAAAAAGATCAAAGCATGGAACAGGAGAAAGACAATGAAGTCAGAATTCCTGCACCAAAAGCTTCCAAGAAAAATACAAGCTTGTTACAGGCCATAGAGGACCTTAAGAAGCAGATAAGAGAAGTGGAGGAAAAATTGGGAAGAGAAATGAGAACGATGCAAGAAAATTATGAAATGAGAGTCAACAGCCTGACTGAGGAAAATAATACCTTAAAAAATAGACTAACTCAAATGGCAAAAGAGGCTCAAAAAGGCAATGAGGAGAAGAATGCCTTAAAAAGTCGAATTTGCCAGATGGAAAAAGAATCTCAAAAGCTCACTGAGGAGAATCATTCCTTCAGAATTGGATGGGAGAAAATGGAAGCTAGTGTCTTTGTGAGAAATCAAGATGCTGTTAAACAGATCCAAACAAATGAAAGAATAGAAGGAAATGTTAAATATCTCATTGGAAAAATGACTGACCTGGAAAATAGATCCAGGAGAGATAATTTAAAAATTATTGGACTACCTAAAAGCCATGACCAAAGAGTAAGAACCTAGAAATCATCCTCCAGGAAGTTCTCCAAGAAAACTGCCCTGATGTTTTAGAACCAGAGGGCAAAATGGAGGTTGAAAGAATCCACCGATCACCCCCTGAAAAAGATCCCAAAAAGAAAACTCCTAGGAATATTATAGCCAGGTTCTGAAATTCCCACATCAAGGAGAGAATATTACAGGCAGCCAGGAAGAAACAATTTGAATATTATGGGAACACAATCAGGATAACTAAGGATCTGGCAGCTTCTACACTGAGGGATTGAAGGGCTTGGAATATGATATTCTGGAGGTCAAAGGAGCTTGGATTAAAACCAAGAATCACCTACCCAGCAAAACTCAGTATCGTGTTTCAGGGGAAAATATGGTCATTCAGTGAAATAGAGGACTTTCAAGCATTCTTGTTGAAAAAACCAGAGTTGAATAGAAAATTTGACATTCAAATACAAGAAGCAAGAGAAGCATGAGAAGCTAAACAGGGAAAAGAAATCATAAGGAACTTATCAAAGTTGAACTATTAACATTCCTACATGGAAAAACGATAATTGTAACTGATGAAACTTTTCTCAGTATGAAAATAGTTGAAGGGAATAGAAATGTGTGTGTGTGTGTGTGTGTGTATATATATATATATATATATGTGTGTGTGTGTGTGTGTGTATTATATATATATACATATATATATATATATATGATATAAATTGCTGAGTAGGTGATTCTTGGTTGTAATCCCAGCTCCTTTGACCTTCGGAATATCATATTCCATATATATATGTCTATAATCGGAGGGTATACGAGCATCTGAATACATATGTGAATGTGTGTATATATGTTTACAGATATACATAGATAGAGGGCACAGGACCAATTTAAGAGGAAGGGATGATACTTAAAAGGTGAAATTAAGAGGTGAGAGAGGAATATAATGAGAGGAGATGGGGAGAGACAGAATGGGGTAAACTATCTCATACAGAAGAGGCAAAGGAAAATGGTTACAATGGAGGGGAAGAACAGGAAGGTAAATGGGAATGGGTCAACCTTATTCTCATTTAATTTGGCTCAGGGAGGAAATGACATACACACTAAATAGGGAATCTCACCCTACAAGAGAGTAGGGGGAAAGAAGATGAGAGGGGGGATGATGGAAGGGAGGGCAGGCTGGCGGGGAGGGAAGTTAGAAGTACCCACTTTTGAAAAGGGACAGGATCAGAGGAGAGAATAGAACAAGTGGGAGGTGGGATAGGTGGGAGGGAAATATAGTCAGTGGTTTACAATATATCTACTATGTTAATGTTTTGCATTAGCTACACATGTACAACCTATACGGAATCGCTTATCTTCCCAGTAAGGTTGGGTGACAAGGGAGGAAGGGAATGAATCTGGAATTCAAAGTTTTAAAATCAAATGTTTAAAAAAAATACACACACACATATATAAACATATATGTGTATATATATATATATATATATATATATATATATATATATACTCTTATTAATACTATTTTACATGTAATTGGGAAACAAGATATACAGGTACTGGGGCATAGAGATCCAACTGTCCTACTGGAAAAGTCGAAGGGGTATGGGAGAAGATATGGGAGAGAGCTGATTGGAGGAGGGGATATCCTATGTGACCGATATTTTGGGGTAGTGGGTAGGGGAAAAATGGGGAAAAAAATTATAACTCAAAATGTGGTGGAAATGTAAATCAGAAGTTAGTAAAGCATTTGAAAAATGAAAAAAAAAATGATAGATTGGACACAATCACCATATGGATTGAAAATCTGAAATTGCTTTATCAATTGGTATAAGTATCATTACTATATATATATATATATAAGTCACTGGGGGTTTCTCCAGGCAATATAAGGAAATAAGGGATAAATTAAGATACATACAACTGGGTTTTGTACAAGTTTAAAAGAAGTTATTACAAAAGTGGCTATGATGAAAATATTAGTGGAAAAGGAACTTTGAGCTGTGACAGGTCATAGATGGCCTGCAACAGGTAGTTATGAAAGCTAAAGGATGCTTTTTTGGAAAAGTAATGACAGACAAGAAAAATAGGCACTGGAGTAGAATCTATGATGGGAGGAATTAGGAACTGCCTAGAAATTAAATTCAACAAACATTTATAGAGGATGAATGAGGAAAGAAGGGAGTTATTATGGATAAAACTTGATCCCATTCAGGAGTAAGTACCAAAGTTTTATTGTTTTGTTTGTTTGTTTTTACTATTAATCATGTGTTTATCCCATCTTTCATGTGTGAGAGGGCATTCTGTCAAACCTCCCAAGGTTTCTCTCAGGCTCCATGACAACTGCTGTGACTCTTTAGCTCTATGTGGATGATGGATTAGAGTGTGGAAAGACTTGAATCAGAGAGACCATAATTAGGAGGTCATAACCCAGGAGATGGATGATAATGGTCTGTATCAGGAATTCTGAGAAAAGGAAGAGAGAGTTTGCTAGCCATAGGATAGCTGAGTTTCTCATCCTTTCCAGAAAGTAAATGTAGCTTTATCCCAGGTCTTGACTCAGTAGAAAGGCAAGTCAGGGGTGGTCAATAGCCTTTCCTCACTACTCATTCTTTTTGGCTTTTGACACTTGATCATCCTCTTTTTCTTGATACTCTCTTCTCTCCAGATTTTGGAAACACCACTTTCCTGGTTTCTTCTGATCTATCAGACAACTCCTTCTCAGTCTCCTTTACTAGATTTTCATCCATGTCCACAGTCTCTGTGTAGGTGACCCACAGGGATCTATCCTGGGTCCTCTTCTCCCTCTATACTACTTCACTTGATAACCTCATGAGCTCCCAGAGATTTAATGAGCATCTCTATGCTGACGATTCTCAAATCTACCTATTCTGTTCTAATATCTCTGCTAACTTCCATTCTCGCATCTCCAATTGCCCTTTAAATATCTTGAACACATAAACTAGATTCAACATGCCCCAAACTGAACTCATCATCTTTCCCTCTAAAATCTCTACTTCCAGGGGGCAGCTAGGTGGCACAGTGAATAAAGCGCTGGCCCTGGAGTTGGGAGGACCTGAGTTCGGTTCCGGCCTCAGACACTTAATACCCACACAAAAAAAAAGTAGCCGTGTAACCTTGGGCAAGTTACTTAACCCCAATTACCCTCCAAAAGGCAAAAAAAAAGTCTCTACTTCCCCCCACCCATCCTAACTTCACTCTTACTGTGGAGAGCAATGCCATCCTTCCAGTACCTCAGGCTTGAAACGGAGGTGTCATCCTTGACCTAGGTATCATTTTTTTGGGCTTTTTTTTTATGGAGGGCAGTTGGGGTTAAGTGACTTGCCCAAGGTCACACGGCTACTTTTTTTGTGTTATGTGTCTGAGGCTGGATTTGAACTCAGGTCCTCCTGACTCCAGGGCTGGTGCTCTATTCACTGCGCCACCTAGCCACCCCCACCTAGGTATCATTTTCAATTCCTCTCTCTTTTCTCTCTCTCTCTCTCTCTCTCTCTCTCTCTCTCTCTCTCTCTCTCTCTCTCACACACACACACACACACACACACATCCCCTATCCAATCTGTTGTCAAGGTCTGTCAATTTAACTTTTGCAACATTTCTATCTGATGCTCCCCAGCACCTTGGTGTGAGTACACATTGCCTTACACTTGGACCATTATAACAGCCTGCTAGTGGGTCTTCCTGCCTCTAGTTTTTCCCCATTCCAATCCATCTTCAATTCAGGTGACAAAGTTATTTCCCTAAAGACAAATGTGACCATGTTACCCCTCTACTCAATAAATTCCAATGGCTCTTTGTCACCTTCAGGGTTAAATACAAAATTCTCTGTTTGGCATTCAAAACCCTTTATAACTTGGCACTCCCAGCTCCTACCTTTCTAGTCATCTTACACTGTATTACTCCTTATATACTCTTCAGTCCAGTGACACTGCTATTGTTGTTCCATGAACAAGACACTCATTTTTTGGCTCTTGGTATTTTCTCTATGTCCCCCATGCCTGGAATAGTCTCCCTCTTCATCTCTACCTTCTGATTTCCTGGCTTTCTTCAATTCCCAACTAAAATCCCATATTCCATAGGTAGCCTTTCCCAACCTGTCTTGATTTTAGTACCTTCACTGTTAAAATTATTTCTTATTTATCCTGTATATAGATCATTTATACACATTGTCTCCCCCATTATATGGTGAGCTCCTTGAGGGAAAGGATTATTTTTCTCTCTTTTTTTGTATCCCTAGAATTAATATAGCACCTGGCATTTAATAATAAGTAGTCATTTAATAAATGTCTGTTGACTGACTGGTGTTTATAACTGATTATCTTACCCTCTCCTATGTCCAAACTTATGAGTCCTTCCATTAACTTCCATTAACTCTGGCAGTTTCTTTTTGAAAAGCATTATTTATGTTTATTGCTTTTCTTACTGTCACTACTCAATACTGTCCCACATTATAACCCTCACTTATAACAAAGAGCTGAGCAAAGAAAATTACCACAGTCACACCATCTGATGTTGTATTAGACCATTCTGCACCTCTAGTCTGCTACTTCTCTACACCCCAAAAAGAAGGGTGTTTCACCATTGCACTTAATCTGAATTCCGATGTCAGGTTGTTTTTTTTTCCATTTATATCATCATACTCACTATGTATATTGATCTTTTGATTCTTCTTTCTTGCTTTGTATGTTTGTACAAGTCTTCTCAGGTTTCTCTGTATCCTTTTCATTCATGTTTCCATTTTCAAGTTTTAATGATGCCTTTTTTTTCCACACTAGTCTGTAACTCTTGCCCATTAGTACGGATCTTTCTCCTTATTGGTAGAGATGAATGCTCTGCTCTGTGTGAGGGATGGGGTGGAGTTAGTGAGAGTAGGAGTCCTCTCCTCTTTAGCTTTCTTCAAGTATCAGTCTTCTTTCAGACTCTTCAACCTTTAAGTCACTTCAGGTGCTTCTGGCTTCCAGCTTTGAAAAGGAGTATGGAAGAAACCAATCCCATTTCAGGTTGCTGAAGGAAAAGACTCTGGGAAGACATGAGAGGATCTGGAAGTCTAAATTATCTCGCTATCCCTGGCTTGCTACTCTGGAGACTTCAACGAATTTCCTCATCTAGTAAGATCTAGAACACTTTCTGGATAGAGTTGAACTACCTCACTCTCAATGGGAGAGCTTCTTCACTCTCTATTGTCTTATATAGATCCTCCTATGCTTGCCTTCTCTGATTTCTGTTTTGCCGTGATTTGGAAAAAAGGGGTTTCTTGATGATATAATCTTAGTCTGGCACTCCCCTCCTCCCTGAGGAGAAGAGAGTGGCCTTTCACCCCTATTTCCTGCTCCTCTTCTTGGCAGGAATGAAAGTTTCCCTGGAGAATGGTGGGAGGAGAAAAGGCTAGAGATATCTATTTTGAACCACACAAGGACACTTCCATTCCAATTTTTGGGGTATAGCCTTCACAACAATCACAAAAAACTGCAATTAATGTTTTGGTATATATGAGACCTTTCTATCTTTGTTAGTATCCCTGGATAAAGGAGTATGAATAATTTGGTGACTTCTCTTAAATAACACCAAATAGTTGCCCAGATTGAACCTATTCACAGCTATACCATCATTAATATACCTGTTTTCCCATAGCCCCTCCAAAACTGGTTATGTTTGTACATATGAATGTTTATATGTATGTATGAATTCATGGTTGTTTTAATTTGTAGTTTTCTGATTAATGATTTGGATTTTTTTCATTTAGTTGTTGAAAATTTATATTTTTCCTTTTGAAAATTATTCATGTACTTGAACAACTCACCTATTGGAAAATGGTCTAAGGACCTTACATATTTATGTCAGTTCTCCACATTCTTGGAGAGTAGACTTTTATGAAATGTTTAATGCAAAGATTTTTTTCCTCTTGACAGCTTCTCTTCTTATTTTAGCTGTATTGATATATTCAGGCAAAAAACTCATAAATTTTATGTAATTTGATATGTTCAATATAATTTGTGATGATCGCTTTCCATATTTAGTTATGTATTCTTCCCATAGCTTTGGTTATTGGCTAAAATAACACCTTGCATTTTGCAATGATGATGACAACATTTCTATAGGCAACTGGGTGGCACAGTGGATGGAGTGCTGGGCCTGGAGTCAGGAAGACGCGAGATCAAATTTGGCCTCAGACACTTGCCAATAAGTCAAGTCACTTAAGCCCATTTGCCTCAGTTTCCTCATCTGTAAAATGAACTGCAGAAGGAAATGACAAACCACTTCAGTATCTTTCCCAAGAAAACCCCAAATAGGGTCACTAAGAATCAGACACAGCTGAAAATGACTAAACAACAACAACAAATAGCACTTTAAGATATACAAAGTGGGGCAGATATGTGGCGCAGTGAATAGAGCCCTGACCCTGGAGTTAGGAGGACCTGAGTTCAAATATGGTCTCAGACGCTTAACACTTACTAGCCATGTGACCTTGGGCAAGTCACTTAACCCCAATTGCCCTGCTTTCTCCCCTCTGAAAAGCAAAAAAAAAAAAGATTTACAAAGTACTTTATACACACATATATTCATCTGTGTGTATATAAAATATGTGTGTATGTGTGTAAACACATATGCACACATATACATATATATGTACATACTTTTATCTTTACAACAATCCCAGAGGGTAGGTGCTATCATTATCTCCATTTTTTTTAATGAAGAAGCTGAGACTGAAAGTGATTATTGACTTGCCCAGGGTCATATAACTAGGAAGTTTCTGAGGTCAAATTTGAACTCATGTCTTCCTGACTCCAGATCTAGCACTCTATCCACAGTACTACCTAGCTACCTCTAATATCGTAATATGACTTTTTATATGTGGATTACATATCCATTTGGAGGTTATTGTATTATATTGCACTATATAATCAGGAAAAATTCTGGCCTGAACATATCTGCTGGCAGTTTATTCTTGCCTTCTATGTCAATTTTCTAAGGAAATAATTGTAAATTATAGGTAAAAATACTAGGATACTGGAAGTAAAAGGTATCTACCCCACAATCTGAATCCTCTTTTAACCTAATTTAATATTTGATTAAATTTGTATGAAACCTGTTACTGTGCACATTAAATAAAGTGATAGCAATAATTATTGTCTCTTTTACTCTTTTTTTAAAACAGCGTTCATCCATCCTGTGGAGAAATTCTGGGGATAGTCCTGCACTGTGGCCTTTCTGGTAGACAAATTATAAAGGATGTGCACAACAAGAGACTCCTTGTTGCTCCTCATATGCTACTTCCTTCTAGCACCATGATGTGATGCTGCATCAAAGCAGGTAGGCCACTGAGCAGCAAAAGTTACCAGTTCAGTAGATTTTAAAGGGAAAGACAACTTCTGCTCTCACTCTTGTCTACCATGCATGCAAACATGCACCTTGGAACTCTGACAATCTTCCTTTGGAAGGATGGGGAGATGGTTTATCTTCTCTTCCCCCAGCATCAATGGCAACTGATCACACATAACAATAACCCTATTTGTTCATGTAGGCAAGCCTATGATTGTCTTTACAAGCCTTAGAAGCCCCTTCTGCTTTGTTTTTCTCTCCATGAACATGGATGACCAAAAAGCAATCCTGAGGGATCTACTTTTCAAGTCAAGTCTACCTAGGGACAGCAGGAGTTTCTCTGTTAGCTGGCTGCCCTGAGAGAGGTCCTCCTGGCATCTACAATGATGTCACTTGGAGGAGAAGATAACCACCAGTAGGAGAATAAGCCATGACGCTATAGCGTAATACTCAGTAAATCCTGCTGTAATGTATGTGAATTGTGCTTTGAGTTTTTCTTTTACCTTTTCATGGTACAGTGAATAATACTTACCACATAACTACCTATTTATCAAATATTTGTTTCTAAATGTTGGTGGATGACCAAGACACATATGCAAACCAAATAACACAATTGCAAAATATTTCTTTAGAGAAAATAAAGACAGACCTAAAAAAACTGAAGAAATAATAAGTATTTATGGGTAAGCTAAGCCAATATGATAAAATGACAATACTACCCAAATTAATTAACTTATTCAGTGTTATACCAATCAAACTACCAAAGTATAACTTTATAAAAAAATTTTTTTAATGAAATTCAATTGGAAAAATAAAAAGCCAAGAATTTCAAAGAAAATAATGAAAAAAGAGAGAAGGAAAGGGACTTAATAGTACCATATCACAAGCTATACTACAAACAATAATCTTCAAAGCTATGTGGTACTAGTTAAAAAATAGAAAGATTGATCAATGAAATAGATTAGGTACACAACATGCAGAAGCAAACAAAATCTAATAGCCCTATATTTGATAAATTCAAAGGTCTCAATAATGGAAAAAATACTCAATATATGACAAAAACAGTTGTGAGTTCTTAAAAAAAGTCCGGAAGAAATTAGATTTAGACTAACGTATTATACCACGTTACAAAGATAAATTTCAAATAGTACATGATAGACACAAAAGATCACATCATAAACAAAATATAGGAAGAAGACATTTTATTTTGTATTTACAGGTAGGAAAAGAGTTCATTACCAAACCAAAAAAAGGATAGGATCTCAGAAGACAAAATGGACAATTTTGTTTACATAAATTAAAAAAGGTTTTGTAGAAATAAAACTAATGCTAAAATTAGCGATAATGCTAAATTAGTTAAAATTAGGATAGAGTTAAGGAAAGTTGAGGAAAAAAAATCTTTGCAGCAAGTTTCACTGAGAAAAGTCCTATTTCAGAGATACATAAGGAATTGATTTAAATATTGTCTGAAATTTCTAAACAGACAGCTCAAAGGGAGGCATGAAAAATTGTTTCTGAAAGCTTATCCACTCCCCTCCAAGGAACACTGGGTTTCCTAACTTGAGGGAAGCAGGAGAATAGGCCACAAGCCTGGCCACTCTGTTCTTCTTTAAGAGATAAAGGTTCTAGATTAGAATTATATCTAGTTGCCTCTCTAAATATTTATGGTCTAGAGGCACAACATTGAGATTCAAGTCTCCTTCCTTGCTACTGCATCTTAGAGGAGAAGGGTAACCTAAGCTTATAACCTCATACTTGACTCCTTTCTACAAAATACTAATTACACCAAAGACCACCAAAATAGTGACTATCAAATTAATCCATTTGTCCAATCAAAGAGCAAGAAGATATTATTTTTCAGATTCGAATATGCCAGAAAATACACAAGAGTAAATGAGTATGGTAGAAAGCAACAAGTTGAAATCTCTCTCAACCAAGAAAGAGGCAGCAATTTTACCCCAGGAAAACTTTTCCCACAATATTCTCTGATGCAGAGACATGAGCCTCCTTGCTATTCCTGAAACAAGAAACTCTATCCAAGGCATTTTCACTAGCTTTTCCCCATGCCTGAAATACTCTCCCTCCTCATCTCTGCCTCCTGTCTTCCTTGACTTCCTTCAAGTTCCAATTACAATTCTACCTTCTAGAAGAAGGCTTTCCTGATTCCTCTTTACTACTAGGGCTTCCCCTTTGAGATTAACTCCAATTTATCCTGTATATATCTTGTTTGTACATAGTTGCTTTCATGTTGTCTCCATCACTAGACTGTGAGTGCCTTGTGAGTAGCTACCAGTCTTTTGTCTTTTGTTATATACTTACCACAGTGCCTGGCACATATTAGTAGGAGCCTAGTAAATGCTTATTGACTGAAATTAGAGACATGTTGAGGTTCTGGCTTCTTCTACATGTCTGCCCTCCAAAGTCTGTTTCTCTCCTTCCTGGAGTCATTCTAGAATAGAGTTTGAAACTGCATGTGTCCTTTCTCAAAGCAGGAATGAAGCATGTCTCTCCTCTTCAAGCTTTTATACCAATTCCAACCATCATGTAGGCACTTAGCATCAAATCATCATTCTCTCCACCAATTAGGTGAGTAAAACACTCCAGGTTGGAATGGAAAGTTGGGTTCCCAAAATAATCTGGAAATCACTAATAATTAGAGAAATGCAAATGAAAACTCTGAGACTCTACCTCATACCCATCAATTTGGCAAAATTAGCCCCCCAAAAAGGGAAAATGACAATTGTTGGAGGAGCATTGAGAAAAGATACATTTATGCACTGTTGGTAGAGCTATGAATTGGTACAATCATTCTGAAAAATAGTTTGGAATTATGCCCAAGAAGCTGCTAAACTAAGCATATTCTTTTACCCAATAATAACTCTATTGACCCCAACGAGATCAAAAAAAGAGGAAAAGAACCCATATGTACAAAGATATTTGTTGCAGTTCTTTTCATAGTGGCAAAGAGCTGGAAACTAAAGGGATGCCCATCAATGGGCATATGAATGTAATGTAATCATATTATGCAGTAAGAAATGATCAAAGGAACAGTTTCTTTGAAACCTGGGAAGACTTATATGAACTGATGCAGAATGAAGAGAGCTGAACCAGGAGAACAATTTATGCAATAACAGCAATATTTTAGAGACAAACAACTATGAAAGACTTAGGAACTCTGATCCATGCCTTGACAAGCCATTATTTGAGTGTTGTTTTTCCTATTTCACAAGATTGATGGATGATGAAACATGAAGCCCACTTTTTGACAGAGAGGTAATAGACTCAAGATACAAAATGAGACATAAAGTTTTGGACATGGCTTTAATTTCTCTTGACTACATATACTTGTTACAAGTATTCTGATTTTCTTTTTTGATGGGAGAAGTACACGAATTTTTTATTGATTGGATAAGATTTTTTTTTTAAGAAAAACTAAATTTTGGTGAATGGGTAGAAGAAACTCTTTTCATCCTTTGTAACTAGCCTCTTAAACCTAATTCAATAACCAAACTGTATTTATGCAAATTTATGTAAGTATGACAAATTCAATAGGGGAAAAAAGCTATTAGCTTAGTTATTAGGGAATAATCACTAGAAAATCACAACAAACCTGGTGGTTGTTGTTTGTTGTTTTCTTCTGTGTGTAGGAGACCATTGACATGATAAATGATAAGAGTTTGTTCAGAAAACCCTCTCAGATTATTTACTAGAGCTGTCTTTATGGGTATTAGCTATACTATATGATAGAATATTAGATTTAAAATTAGAAGGGATCTCACAGGTCAAATACTTCAGTCACGGCCAGATTATGAATCACCTCTACAATACCATCATCATATAAATGGTTATTTAGCCTCTGAGTGAAGGTTTCCTGTGATGGAAAACTTGCTGTCCCCAGAGGCAGACCATTCCAATTAAGAATAGCTCTATTTTTAGGAAGTTTTTCCTTATGTTGAGCCAATAGCTGCCTCCATATTAGTGTATTTCTTGGAATTTCCAGATAGATGATCTAGTTGAATTCCTAAGTATTTTTCAATGCTCCTAGAAGAGTGGGTCCTAGGCAATACTGTAAAGTAAGGGATTAAGATTATGTTTATATTGCCCCAAGCCTATACTTTCTGTACTTTTTTTCCTCCTCTCCCAAGATTATTTACAGTTTATAATTGTGTAATGAAAGCTTTATATATCTACTAAAGGAGTTTTAAGGATCAGTGATGAGGATTCAGATGGGCTAAGCCTTGCATGACAGTATGGAAAGGGAAGATGTGGTTGGGCAAGAAAAAAAGCCAATGGTAAAGCATAGAGCTGAAAACTTTAAAGGCCATCTAATCCAAATCCTACATTCTATAGGTAAGGGAACTGAGGTACAGAGGGGTATTATGACTTACCTATGATTATACAGGTGTTAATAAGAAGCATTCTTTCTATTACTTCTTATAAAAGACTACCTCCCCCAGAAAGTTTTATAAGACATATTGATTGACAAATGACAACTAAAACTAGACTTTTTTCTGATCTTCACAGCCTGTCAAACCTCTCCAAAATAGGGAATATGTGCAAGAGAAAGCAATTTGATCTGTCTCCATAGTACAGGACATAAAGAAGCCAAACAAGGTTAAAAAAAAAAGCAAAAAAACAAAACAAACAAACAACAACAACTTATCAGCTAATAACACAAAAGCTAATAATCCATAATACCTTAATTATACTTAGCACCCTTTCTCTCACTGCTCACCATGCTCCAGCAACAGAACTGCACAAATTGACCCCTGGCTTGCAACAGAATTCAACTCCTGAGCCAGGCTAGCATAGAGAGTCTCTTAAGTCTAGGCTACCTATAGATTTAGTTACTAGATAGACTGGGAAGACTTTATCATTTAATAGCAGATAATTTAGAAGAATAAAATCATCATAAGAGTATAAAGTTTTTCAAAAGGCCAAGTCCCCCTTTCTAGCAGAAAAGGGGAAAGGGTTGTCTAAAGACTAATCAGAAAGCCAGGTTGACCAGTCATAGAACTGGTACACATTCCATGGCAGGACTACTCCTGTGAGGCACTCCTTTAATCCTGAAGAAAATAGCCAAGTATAAGTACTTGTCATGCTGTCTAGGAGTGCTAGGAACTCTGAAACATAAGTATACAGGGCAGGGGTCTGCCTCAAAAGAATCCAACTACTCAAGTCTTCTTTCAGTCCAAGTAGTGAGTTTATTAAGACACCTACCGTGTTTCCCCGATAATAAGACCTGTCTTATTATTTTTTTTTTTGGAAAGAAAAAGACCAGAGGGCTTATTTTCATGGGAGGGCTTATGTTGTCCTGCCTCAGCTCTCCTCCACGGCACTGCTCTTAATGGCACCAGCAAGCAAATCACTGGGGAAGAACAGGATGACGTGCTCACTGCTGCAGCTCTGATTGGATGCAGCTCGGAGCGCGGCGTGCGTTTCAGGGGGGGGACGGTGCATACAGAGGGTACCGTAATGTAGCGTGTAGCGCAGGGGATCACCTTCACTACAGTAGCAATCTCAATAGGGCTTATTTTCGGGGGAGGGCTTATTTTAGAGGAATCTTACACAGTAAGGGGAGGGCTTATTTTCGGGACAGGTCTTATTATCGGGGAAACATGGTAGTAAGTCTGTGATATTTGTGATGCCAATACAAGTGGGTCAGATTTTAAGAATCTGTGCGTTTGTTGAGAATGGTACTGATATTTTAATACAGAAAAACACTGTGAGAAAATCTGAATGGGATCAAGGAAAGGCAAATAGCGTATGGTGGGGCCAGCTGCAGGCAATGGAAGGAGTTAAGTACTGGGAGAACCCAAGTGAAAGGGCATTTAAAAGGATTATTGACTGGGATGGGTCTCAGGTGAATTCCAGGAATCTGGGCTGCTGAAATTTGTGGGAAAGTTCAGGGACTTTTCCTTTTTGGGGTCCAGATCCCATCCTCATCAATTGGATTGGTAGTCAAGATGGCAGAGTAAAGGCAGGGACTCATCTGAGCTCTACCCCAAACCCCTCCAAATACCATAAAAAATGACTTTAAATAAATTCTAGAGCAATAGAACCCACAAAAAGACAGAGTGAAACAAATTTTCAGCCCAAGACAACCTGGAAAGTCAACAGTAAAGGTCTGTTACACCTGGGTGAGAGTGGAGCACAGTACAGTGTGGCCCCAGGAAACCAGAAGCAGGCCTTGGGAGTAACTGAATCAGCAGCAACAGTGGCTGCTTCCAGAGCTCTCTACCCTCAGACCGGGGGTCAGACAACTGGTCAGGAGGAGATTACAGAAGTCTTTTTTCTAGGAGTGAGGCAGGACTCTGTTGCTTTGCCCATATTTGTATGCAGGTTGCAGTCTTGGGTGGTTGGTCCCAAGGCAAGGAGAACCACTAAGATAACAGAGCTTGTGACAGTAGTGAAGGGGAGACCATCCTCACAGTTCCAGGGCAGAAAAGAGTGCTTGTGGTCACTCATAGAACAGACCACAGGTCAGGAGAGGAGTAAACACCTCTCCTTAAATCATACCACTTTGGAAAAACTGAAAATTTACAGGTCCCTAGAAGTATCTCTGAAAACATCTGCACAAAACCCCTGAAGCTTGGGATAGTACATCCTCCACCCTGGAAGCAGAGCTTTACCTTCACAAAGAGTTAAAAAGTCAAGTAATAGGCTTGGAAAATAAGCAAACAATGGAAATAAACTCACTTTGGTGGCAAGGAAGATCAAAACACAGGCTCAGAAAAAGACAACAAAGTCAAAGTCCCTACATCCAAAGCCTCCAAGAAAAATATGAATTGGTCTCAGGCCATGGAAGAGCTCAAAAAAGGATTTTGAAAATGAAATAAGAGAAATAGATGAAAAATTGGAAAGAGAAATGAGAGTGATGCAAGAAAATTATGAAAAATGAGTCAATAGCTTGGTAAAGTAGAAACCAAAAAAAAAATGAAGAAAATCACACCTTAAAAAACAGACTAGGCCAAATGGCAAAAGAGGTCCAAAAAGCCAATAGGAGAAGAATGCCTTAAAAAACAGAATTGGCCAAATGGAAAAGGAGCTCCAAAAGCTCACTGAAGAAAATACTTCCTTAAAAATTAGAAAGGAGCAAATGGAAGCTAATGACTTTATGAGAAATCAAGAAACAATAAAACAAAACTAAAAGAATGAAAAAATAGAAGATAATATAAAATATCTCATTGGAAAAACAACTGACCTGGAAAATAGATCCAGGAGAGAGAATTTTAAAGTGGTTGTACTACCTGAAATCCATGATCCAATAAAAGAGCCTAAATACCATCTTTAAAGAAATTATCAAGGAAAACTGCCTAATATGCTAGAACCAGAGGATAAAACAGAAATTGAAATAACCCACCAACCACCTCCTGAATGAGATCCCAAAATGAAAACTTTCCAGGAATATTGTAGCCAAATTCTAGAGTTCCCAGGTCAAGGAGAAAATATTTCAAGGAGCCAGAAAGAAACAATGCAAATATTGTGGAGTCACTATCAGGATAACAAAAGATTTAGCAACTTCTACATTAAAGAATTGGAAGACTTAGAATATGATGTTCCAGAGGGCAAAGGAACTAGGATTACAACCAAGAATCACCTACCCAGCAAAGTTGAGTATAATCCATGAGGGGAAGAAACAGATATTCAATGAGATAGAGTAATTTCAAGCATTCTTGAGAAAAGATCAGAGCTAAATAGAAAATTTGACTTTCAAATGCAAGACTTGAAGGAAGCATGAAAAGGTAAACAGGAAAGAGAAACCATAAAGGACTTATTAAAATTGAATTGTTTATGTTCTTACATGGAAATATGATATTTCTAACTCATGAGACCTTTCTCATTATTAGGGTAGTTAGAAGGAATATATATATATATAGACAGAGGGAACAGATGTGAGTTGAGTATGAAGGAATGATATCTAAAAAATAAAATTAAGGGGTAAGAAGGAAATGTACTGGGAGAAAGAGAAGGGGAGAGGTAGAATGGGGTAAATTATCTCACCCAAAAGAGGCAAGAAAAAGCTTTTACAGTGAAGGGAAAGAGGGAGGAGGTGAAGGGGAATGAGTGAGCCTTACTCTCATCAGAATTGGCTCAAAGAGAGAATAACATACACACTCAGAAATCTATCATACCCTAAGAAAAATAAGGAGGAAGGGGACTGGAGAAGGGGGAGGGTGATAGAAGAGAGTATTGATTGGGGGAAAGGCTAGTCAGAAACAATATACTTTTGAGCAGGGACAGAATAAAAGGAGAAAGAGAATAGAATAAATGGGGGAGGACAGGATGGAGGAAAATACAGTTAGTCTTTCACAATGTTACTATTATGGAAGTGTTTGATTCCACATGTATAACCTACATGAAATTGCTTGCCTTTTCAATGGGGAGAAGGTAGGGAGAGAGGAAGGGAGAGAATTTGGAACTCAGAGTTTTAAAAATGAATGTTAAAACTGTTTTTACATGTAACTGGGGAAAAATAAAAGACTAAAGAAAAAAAGAGAAGCCAGTTTTGTTCCCCCCAAAGTCCTTTGGGACAGAAGACTGAGGCCTATGAATTGTGAAAGAACTGAGCAATAGGGAAATATAAGAAGGTGGGGGTGCAGGAAGACTAAAATTACCAAAGATTTCAGAGGTAAAAAAAATTCTATTAAAGACCTTGAGCCTAACCAGATAAATCAGCAGGGAAGATATTAGTAATAGAAGACGGCCTCTAGACCAGGTAAAAGAATCCAAGTATAGATGAATAAATGTAATAAGACAAAGGAAAATGAATCAATACCTGATGAGGCAGAGGACCCTGTGAATGCTTAGGAGATCACAGAAGCACAGAAGAAATCTCCTGAATAGTTTAAAAGATAAATTAGATTTGTAAAAGCAGAATTTGTGACCCACACAGCTCAATTATTGGAAGAACAGAAAAACCTGAATTCACAATGGCATCTTACCAGAGAAACAAAAGAGGGAATAACTGAAATGCAAAAACACATAAATAAAACAATCTGGAAGAAGAGAAGCAAAATATTAAAAGAAAGCATGATCTCTGGGGTGGCTAGGTGGCACAGTAAGTAGAGCACTGGCTCTGGAGTCAGGAGGGCCTGAGTTCAAATCCAGCCTCAGACACTTAACACAAAAACTAACTGTGTGACCTTGGTCAAGTCACTTGACCCCAGTTGACCTGCCCTCCCCCCTCCAAGAAGAAAAAAAGAAAACATGATCTCCATATGAGCTAAACATTGATCTTGAAGACAAAATGTATGAGGCAACTTTAGCACTTTGCACAGTGCTTTGCATATAGTAGGTGCTATATAAATGCTTATTCCCTTCCTCCTCAGAAGAAAAACAACAATAACAAAAAAACTCATGAATATCATAATGCAAGAAATAATACAACAAAACTGCCCAGAATCTCTAAACACAGAAAAAAAGTGCCAATCGAAAGAATCAACAGATCATCTCAAGGGAAAAAGCACCCTATGCTGCAAACTCCAAGACATATAGTGGTTAAATTTAATAATACTAATGACAAACAACAAATTCTGCAAATAACCAGGAAGAAGTTCTTCAAATAATAAATAAAAGGAAATTTGAATACATTGAATTCTCAAGTGTGGTGCTTGAATTCAAACTTCACAGAACAAATCCCTTTAGTAAAAGAATTTGTTCTGTAAAGCTTGGACTAAGTTAAAAGGAAGCACCCAAGGACCCTGGAAGGCCACAGGTTCCCCACCCCTGCATAAGACTATTCTGGGGTCAGCTAGGTTGTAGGTACAGTAGATAGAGCACTGGCTCTGTAGTCAGGAGGATCTGAGTCCAAATCCATCCTCAAACCACTTGACTCACTGGCTGTGTGACCTTGGGCAAGTCACTTAACCTTGATTGCCTTGAAAAGAAAAACCAAACAAAAGATTATTTTGTACCCATTCTGCAAAAGGGAGGAGAATGTTCTAAAGAGGAAAGGAACTCAAGATGCTGCCCAAGGTGACTTACCCTGAAAATCTGAACCTAATCATTAGTGAAAAAAAAAGGATGATCAGATAAAAAGAGACATTTGAAACATTCTAAGAAAGAAAATCAGTACTAGAGAAATTATTTGTTTCTCTAGCACCTCATACAATGGAAATATAAGAAGGGTAAACAAATACAGCAACCAAGGAAAACAACAACAAAGTAACAAAGAGAAGACCAGGGAGAAATTTCTTTCTAAATGCATACAAGGATACTAACTAAGGTTAAAACAGAAGCGAATAGAAGTGATGGTGAAGAAACAGGTGGAGAAACAGTCCATGAAACACCATGGACTAAACCTCACAAGACCTCACCACTTATTGTGATATTACATCATATAATGGAAGTGTGAATAAAAGAGACTAGGGGAGGAAGAAGATAGAGGGAAATATGTAGTTATATCCTAATCAAAAGAAAAGCTAATGATGTAGCTAAAAATAACTCCTGTAGTCTCTTAGACAGAAGAGAACCTGCAGGAGAGTGGGTGAGAAGGCAAAGGGAAGAAAGGGGAGAATCATGTTTAGCAGTGGGAGTGAGGACTATCGATTAAGAGTGATGGGCATTCTCCGATGCCAGAACAAATATATTATAGAAAGTGAGATGGAGACCATAAGTGGGCATAATCTGTAGGGATCTGGTTCCTAGAGTTACCATTAACACTGCCTCAGGGGATAGCTAGGTGACACACTAAATAGAGCACCGGCCCTGGAGTCATGAGGACCTGAATTCACATCTGGCATCAGACACTTAACACTTACTAGCTGTGTGAACTTGGGCAAGTCACTTAACCCCAATTACCTGGCCCTTCCCCCTCCAAAAAAGCAAAAAAAAAAAAAAAACAACCCAGTGCCTCAGGAGAAGGGGAATCAAATTACCTGGGGGCAACCCCTAGAAAAGTAGGAGGGCACAGACCCAGAGAGATTTCAAGGAAAATAGGAAAAAATGACCATCAGAAGGGCAGAGGTCAACAATGAACTGCATAATCAGGGACATGGGAAAGTTCCTAATATGGGATAATATCCTCTCTATCATCTGCTGGAATTAATATTTCTAAGAGTGAAATACAACAGAGCTGAGGTAAGATCTATAAGACAATAACATAGAAACTATTTAGAAGAAGGAATGGGCTGAAAATTGGCCATGCCTCTGGAAGTTTTAAATAACCAAGTTTGCCAGCAGTTGGCAGCCAGACAGTTTGAATCTGTCCATGCCCAGAACATTATATGAAGTGTGATGCCTAAAAAGGGAGAAAAGACAATCAATGTCATCTTCTCCCTCACCTCCACCATAGTGTTTAGCAGCAGAGTTTCTTTTTTTTTTTTGAGGAGGAAGGCGAGGTAATTGGGATTAAGTGACTTGCCCAAGGTCACATAGCTAGTAAGTTTGTCAAGTGTCTGAGGCCAGATTTGAACTTAGGTCCTCCTGACTCCAGGTCCGGTGCTCTATTCACTGTGCCATCTAGTCGCCCCACCCTGTCAGTTTGAAAGAGCTTGAGGCACAGCTGAATGACCAGAGTTGCATACTGTCCAGAAAGACATGGGTAAAGCGAGAAGCAGCTTCAAGTAGTGTGATCTTTAGCAGCAAAATAAGAGATACAGCCACCTGCTCAAAAAGGAGCTGTCCTCGACTATACAAAGTTGAACTGCAGAAAGAGGCAGATTTGAGAAGCCTCACCCCAAATAAAAGGAAATTTCAATATTCAAAATTCAGTCTGTACCCACCAAAAACTGGAAGAGGGAAGAGAATGTTCCAAAAAGAAAAGGAGTTCAAGATGATTGGCCCAGCTGGCAGAGATGCTGTACCAGGGAGCTACAGAGTTTCTACAAAGAGAGAAAGTACATCAAGACCTAGCATTTCTTGCAAATTAAAACACCTCTGAAATACCACATCACACCCATCATCAGATTGGCTAATATGATGGAAACAGGAAAATGATAAATGTTGGAGATGTGGGAAAATTGGAACACTAATGCATTGTCAGTGGAGTTGTGAACTGATCTAACCATTCTGGAGAAAAATTTGGAACTATGCCCAAAGGGCTATAAAATATGCATATTCTTTGATCCAGCAATACAACTATTGTATCCCAAAGAGATCATAGAAATACAAAAAGGAGAGCCAGCTTTCTCCCAGAAGCTGCTCCTCTTGGACACCTACCAGCTGGTAGGACTCTTCCTCAGCAGTGTATGAAAAATCAAAACATCACAATGGCAAATAAACCAGTCCTCCACTACTTTAATGGAAGGGGCAAAATGGAATCCATCAGATGGCTCTTAGCCGTAGCTAGAGTGGAGTTTGAAGAACAACTTTCTGAAACAAAAGAACAATTAGGAAAGTTAAAAGCAAGTGTCCTGCTGTTCCAACAAGTGCTGATGGTTGAAATTTGATGGGATGAAGCTGGTTCAGTCCAGAGCCATTCTCCACTATATTGCTGAGAAATACAGTCTACTTGGGAAGGACACAAAGGAGAGGGCAACGATTATCATGTACTCAGAGGGAACAATGGATCTGATGGAGCTAGTCATGGTGCAGCCTTTCCTAAAAGGAGAAGAGCAGGAGAAAAGACTGACTGAAATCACGAACAAGTCCAAAAATAGATACTTCCCTGTTTATGAAGAGGTTTTGAAGACTCAAGCACAAAATTTTCTTGTGGGTAACCAGATGAGCATGGCAGATGTGCAATTGATTGAAGCTATTTTAATGGTGGAAGAGATCGTCCCTGATGCACTCTCTGGATTTCCTTTACTCCAGAAATTTAAAACTTGAATGAGTAATATCCCCCAAATTAAGAAATTCCTTGCCCCTGGCAGCAAGAGAAAGCCTGTACCTGGTGCCAAGTTTGTAGAAAAGGTTATGAAGGTCTTCTATTGATAAAACAACAAACACCCATGGAGAGAGAGATTTGGTGTGTGATTGCTCTGTGATCCTAGAACTCCAGTCATGCCAGTGCTCTGTGAGCCTTCTCTAGGTGTGTAGGTAGCTACAGCCTATAGTAGCCTTTCAGAGAAGCCTAACCAAACCAGGAAGGCCATAGGAGGCAAGGAAAGGACCCTCTCTCCGTTCTAAATCTCTTCTTTGCTCAGTCCCTTCTAAACACTTGACTTTGTGCCCACAATCGAAGCACTGACTGATCTCTTGATTTCTTGGCCTTGTAGGTTTCTCCCCCTTATCTAAGCCCTCTCAGATTCCTGTGGTTCTCTCTCTAAGCTTCAGGGATATACATGTCCTAAGCCTAACCCTCCCCATCTGTTCCCTGACCTGAGGGAGACCTCCACCAGCTATGTGCCTCTTCACCTTCCAGAAGTGACCTCCGGATGGAAGCTTTATCTAAACTGCTCCAGCACTTAAGACAGAGTGCTTGCAGAATTCTGCACCATGCTTTTTGTGCTGAACATAGCATTTGAAGTTGGATTACTCTAATTGTTGGAGCCTAATAAATAGCAAAATGTTAATTAATGCTACTGACCTAAGTCCCAATTACCTGCACCGTGACAGCAAATTAAATAGATATACATCACATTAAGGCTTTTTTATGCACAGAAAAAAAAAAGAAATAGGATAAGGACCCACATGTACAAAAGTATTTATAGCAGCTCTTTTTTTGTGGTGGGCAGGAATTGGAAATTGAAGGAATGCCCATCAATTGGGGAATGGCTGAACAAGTTGTGGTATATGAATGTAATGGAATACTATTGTTCCATAAGAAATGATGAGCAGGTAGACTTGAGAAAAATCTGGAAAGACTTGCATGAACTGATGCTAAGTACAGTGAAAACATTGTACACAGTGATGACAACATTCTGTAATGACCAATTTTGATCAACTTAGCTCTTCTCATCAATGTAATGATCCAACACAATTCCAAAAGACTCATGATGGGAAATGCTATTCACATCCGGAGAAAGAACTAAGGAGTCTGAATGCAGATTGAAACATACTATTTTTCCTTTTTTTCTTTCTTGTGGTTTTTCCCTTTGGTGCTAATTCTTCTTTACAACATGACTCATGTAGAAATATGTCTGATATGATTGTCCATGTATGGCCTATATCAGATTTCATGCTGTCTCGGGAAAGGAGGAGGAGAAAATTTAAAACTCAAAATCTTATAAAAATGAATGTTGGAAATTAAATACACACACACACACATACACACACACACACATCCTGCAGTTCTGGTGCTATGAATTACCTTGGTCATATAGATTCCTTACATATGCATCTTACTGTCTTTGTATTCTATATTTTTCCCCCTATTCTTCTTACAGATGCTGCACCATACTTACAGGGAAAGGTGGAATTTTTTTGGAAGCTACTGTTTTAACTATGCCTCCTTTGAGCTAATAATATCTCTTAATAGGAAGTAAGCCAGCAGGGACCTAGACTAGTACACTGGACACAGAGGACATCCTAGAACCTGAAAATAGCAGTCATCTTCTATGGAGATAACTCAGAAAAGGTGCTACAGATGCTATACATTTTATGTTTTTATACATATATACACATATATTTGTATTGTATATATATGTGTGTGTATATATATACATACATACATACATACATACACATATATATATCCCATTTGGAGCTTTTTGTGGTAAATGATGTGAGATGCTGATCTAAATCTAACTTCTGCCAGATTGCTACCCAGCTGGTCCAGAAAATTTTGTCAAATAAGGATGCCTTATCCCAGAAGTCTGAGGCTTATTGATATAACAAGGAGCGACTCATGTACAGAGCACCTTTCATGGCATCTCTTATTTGGAGAGGAAGGGAGCCTTCTTTCAAGAGAGTTATGGTAATGTGTAATAGAAGAGACTGTGGAGCATGTGTAGATATTCCATGACTGGTTCTGATCAACTTATCATGTAGTGAATTTTTCTTCTGTCATTTTACAGTAGAAGCTGACTCCTTGTGATCCCTTTTGGGGTTTTCTTGGCAAAGATATTGGAATGGTTTGCCATTTCCTTCTCCTGCTCATTTTACAGATGGGGAACCTGAGGCAAATAGGGTTAAGTGACTTGCCTAGGGTCACACAGCTAGTAAGTGTCTGAGGCCAAATTTGATCTCAGGAAAATGAGTCTTCCTGACTTCAGGCCCTGCACTCTATACACTGAGCCCCATGTAATGAATGGAAAGTATTAAAAAAAAGATTTGCCCATTCTCTTCCCACTGTTCCTCTTCAAATGCTTGACTTTATTGGATCCCTGTGAGTGCTTTGATCACAGCATCCTATGAAAGATAATGCTATGAGGGGGAAGGCATTCTTGCCTTTTTTCACTCTAAGATCATGTGGTGACACTGTAAATATAGACCTGGGATCCTTTGACTGGCTCAGCATCTATTCTTTTCTATTTTAACTGAAAAGAGAGCCACATCCCAGTATCTGGATATTGTAGTGAGAAGAAAATTTTAATTTTCATATTAATTTATATGATATGTTTAATAAATATATGCATAATTTCATTTTCTTGAGAGCTGCCTCTCTGACTCAGGAGTCAGAGCACACAATGCATCTTAAAACTGATCATCAAAACTTTGACAGTGCTCACAATCATTGGATCTTAAGTAGAGTGAATCAAAGATTGTAGAACCTGTTCCCATCACAGAACTCTGGACAGGTGGTCACAACCCCCAAAAACTTGCCCCAGAATTGTATCATGGGACTTGTGGGTTTCTCATGAGAAACCACTAAACAAAGGTTGGGAATCCACCTTCCCCCTCTCCTTCCCCACCGATTTAAGTATATAACCTGTGCTTTTACTCCGGCATTCCTCACACTGAAATTGATTAAGCTTCTTGATTATTGGCACTCCTGTCTCTAGGCCTGCTTTGTGCGACTCTAAGCATTCTCAGGTTAGAGACTGGTTCAGTAAAAATCCTGTTAACAGTAGCCAGATCAGTATCAATGCACTGAGGAGCAAGAAATGACCATCAAGAGTAACCTTTAGGATCCAGCCCAGTAGAACTTGAGATAAAAACTTACCTGGCAATGATGTGTCATTTGGATTTGACTTGGTGTGACCAATCCTAAGAAGGAACAAAGTTAAAAATGGGCCCACTCTTCCCAGAGACCAAAGTGCTACAGGAAACTGTTTGTGCTTTTGATCTTTTGATATCTATAAAATAAATATTCCTTTGTAAAAGCTAATTTAATGTTAAGTGGTTAATCCAGGGAATCTAATCCTTGGCATGTAATTGGGGGGAACATGTTCAGTAGAGGATTAAGTCAATAGCAAAAGAGATAGAAACCTCCAAACCCTCAGGGTCTCTCAGGAATCCTGAAGGGAAAATAAAGCAGACTTGACTTTGAAAGAGCGAGGTCAGAGCATATTTCCCTACATTGAATACTAGGCTACCGTGTTAGATTGCTTACAATCTTACAAAATGTCTTACAAACCTCATATGTCCCACTGATTAACTTTTCTATTTTTAAATCAGTAACAGTTTTGGTGACTGCTGCTTTCTAGTATAGTTGGAGATTTGGCACTTCCAAGTCCCCTTCCTTCCCCACTTTTCCATTAATTTTTTATCTTTTGTTCCTCCAGCGAATTTTGTTATGAAATTTCTAATTCTGTAAAGTTACTCTTTGGTAGTTTGATTGCTATGGCACTAAATCTATAAATAATTTAGGTGGAATTGTCATTTTTGTTATATTGGCACAGCCTAACCATAAGCAATTATTATCACTCCACTTATTTGTCATCTTTTATTTCTGTAAAAAGTGTTTTGTGGTTGTGTTCATATAATTCCTATCTATGTGTCTTATTGACTGGATTTATCTTTCCTGTAGTTTTTTTGAATGGAATTTCTTTTTCTCTCTTCCTTTTAGATTTCATTGATAATATAAAGGACAACTGATGATTTATGTGGATTTATTTTATATCTTGCTATTTTATTGAAGTTATTGTTTCAATTAATTTCATTTGGATCGTTAGGGTTATTTATGCAAATTGTTATGTAATCTACAAAAAAACCCCAATATTTTGTTTCTTCCTGCAATAGGATTTTCTCCTCTATTTCTTTTTCTCATCTTATTGTCATAACTAGAATTTCTAGGGGGAAACAGAGGACATCCTTATTATACCACTAATATTAATGAAAACGCTTGGGACGAAAGCTCCCCGTCTGGTGGCAGAGTCCTACTGTGGCAAAAAGCCCCAAAGTCAAGTAATTGAGTGGCAAAATAACCAGGCAAAGGAAACAAAGCAGACAGAAGATTCCAACATTACACTCCTATTTTGGGGACAAAAAGGAGCAAAGCATGGAACAGGAGGAAAATAGTGAAGTCAGAACTCCTGCACCAAAAGCTTCAAAGGAAAATACAAGCTGGTTACAGGCCATAAAGTCAATAGCAAAAGAGATAGAAACCTCCAAACCCTCAGGGTCTCTCAGGAATCCTGAAGGGAAAATAAAGCAGACTTGACTTTGAAAGAGCGAGGTCAGAGCATATTTCCCTACATTGAATACTAGGCTACCGTGTTAGATTGCTTACTTAGGTCTTACAAACCTCATATTTCTCCATTACAGATAATTCTAGTTCTCAGATTTAAATAGATATAACTTACCACATTAATAAAAGATCACTTTATTTGTATGTTTTTGAATATTTTTGTGTTTGTTGCTGAATTTTTATTTTTATTTTATTTTTAATTTTTTAATGCTTTATTAACTTCTGATTTACATCATTCGTTTCTGCCAGATTTTGAGTTACAAATTTTCTCCCCATTTTTCCCCACCCACTGCCCCAAAATAGCAGTCCCACAGGATATCCCCTCCTCCAATCTGCTCTCTCCCATATTTTCTCCCATACCCCTTTCGACTTTTCCAGTGGATCTCTAGGCCTCAGTGCCTGTATATCTTATTTCCCAATTACATGTAAGATGGTATTAATAATGGTATTTATATATATATATTTGAATATTTGATTTTAAAACTTTCAATTCCAGATTCATTCCCTTCCTTCCTTGTCACCCACCCTTACTGGGAAGATAAGCAGTTCAGTATAGGTTGTACATGTGTGGCTAATGCAAAACAATAACATAGTAGATATATTGTAGAAGACTGACTATATTTCCCTCCCTCCTATCCCACCTCCCACTTGTTCTATTCTCTACTTTGATCCCATCCCCTTTCAAAAGTGGGTGCTTCCAACTTCTCCCCCCCAGCCTGCCCTCCCTTCCATAATCCCCCCTCTTATCCCCTTCCCCCCCTACTCTCCTGGAGGGTGAGATACCATATTTAGTATATATTTCACTCCCTCCTCAAGCCAAATTCAATGGGAATAAGGTTGACCCATTCCCTTTTGCCTTGCTATTCTTCCCCTCCATTGTAACCATTTTCCCTTGCCTCTTCTGTATGAAATAGTTTACCCCAATCTGTCTGTCCCCATCTCCTCTCATTATATTCCTCTCACCTCTTAATTTCACCTTTTAAGTATCATCCCTTACTGTTAAATTGGTCCTGCGCCCTCTATGTATACCTGTAAACATATATACACACATTCACATATGTATTCATATGCCAATATACCCTCATATATAGACATATATATATATGTGTGTATATATATATATATATAATCCCTTCAACTACTGAGAAAAGTTTCATAAGTTACAATTATTGTTTTTCCATGTAGGAATGTTAGTAGTTCAACTTTGATAAGTTCCTTATGATTTCTTTTCCCTGTTTACCTTCTCATGCTTCTCTTGCTTCTTGTATCTGAATGTCAAATTTTCTATTCAACTCTGATTTTTTCAGCAAGAATGCTTGAAAATCCTCTATTCCACTGAATGACCATATTTTCCCCTGAAACACGATACTCAGCGTTGCTGGGTAGGTGACTCTTGGTTTTAATTCCAGTTCCTTTGCCCTCCGGAATATCATATTCCAAGCCCTTCAATCCCTCAGTGTAGAAGCTGCCAGATCCTGTGTTATCTTGATTGTGTTTCCACAATATTCCAACTGTTTCTTCCTGGCTGCTTGTAATATTCTCTCCTTAATCTGGGAATTCTGTAACCTGGCTATAATATTCCTAGGAGTTTTCTTTTTGGGATCTTTTTCAGCAGGTGATCAGTGGATTCTTTCAACCTCTATTTTGCCATCTGGTTCTAAAACATCAGGGCAGTTTTCTTTGAGAACTTCCTGGAGCATGGTTTCTAGGTTCTTACTCTTTGGTCATGGCTTTTAGGTAGTCCAATAATTTTTAAATTATCTCTCCTGGATCTATTTTCCAGGTCAGTGGTTTTTCGCATGAGATATTTCACATTGCCTTCTATTCTTACATTTGTTTGGATCTGTTTAACAGCATCTTGATTTCTGATAAAGTCATTAGCTTCCATTTGTTCCAATCTAATTCTGAAGCAATGATTCTCCTCACTGAGTTTTTGAGATTCTTTTTCCATCTGGCAAATTCGGCTATTTAAGGCATTCTTCTCCTCATTGCCTTTTTGAGCCTCCTTTGCCATTTGAGTCAGTCTGTTTTTTAAGGTATTATTTTCCTCAGTCAGGCAGTTGACTCTCATTTCATAATTTTCTTGCATTGTTCTCATTTCTCTTCCCAATTTTTCCTCCACTTCTCTTATCTGCTTCTTAAGGTCCCCTATGGCCTGTAACCAGCTTGTATTTTCCTTTGAAGCTTTTGGTGCAGGAGTTCTGACTTCACTGTCTTCCTCCTGTTCCGTGCTTTGCTCCTTTTTGTCCCCAAAATAGGAGTGTAATGTTGGAATCTTCTGTCTGCTTTGTTTCCTTTGCCTGGTTATTTTGCCACTCAATTACTTGACTTTGGGCCTTTTTGCCACAGTAGGACTCTGCCACCAGACAGGGGAGCTTTCGTCCCAAACGCTGGGGTTTTCTCAGCTGCCGGAGGTATTAGATGGGTGCCCTCTCTGAGGTCTCCACAAGCTCTGGCAAGCTGGACACACACCCCAGGACCTCCACCCTAGACTACAATCCAGATCCAAGCAGGTTAAAGCAAGAGTGATTACCCCTAAGACTGGTACTTGGTCCCCCTACACTCTGCAGGCCCTGAGCTGAAGCTGCCATGTGTCATTGGCTGGCTGTGCCAGTGTCTCAGCGGCTTCTCTCCCCAGGGGTAAAAGCCACGTACTCCCACTTACTGGTCCCAAAGTCCAGACTGCACTGACCTCTCACTTTGTCCTTCAAATCTATGTGTTGATAAGTCTGGAAAAGGCCACAGCTGCTGCTGATCTGGAGTCCCTCCTGCTGGGGCTGGTCAGGCCCGCCCTGGGGATAAAGCTTTGGCTTGGGGCTAGGCTCGGCTCCCAGAGCACTGTGCTGGATTCCTGCAGGTCTGCCGGGCTGTCCTCAGCTGGAAGTTAGCTTCTCTGTGTCATTTTGTGGGTTCTGCAGCTCCAAAGTTTGTTTAGAGTCCCCTTTTTACATGGATTGGGGAAGGTGGAAGCCGGAGCCACGGGAAGGTTGTGCTTCTACTCTGCCATCTTGGCTCCACCCCTGCTTTGGAATATTTTGAACATAAGCAGGTGTTGTATTTTGTAAAAAAAAAAAAAAAAAAAAAACAAAGGCAGATGCAGGCCAGGAAGGTGTGGCAGTGGCGTGGCGCGGCGGCAGACGCAGGCCTGGAAGGGGCCTGATCAACTCAGAGGGCAAGTCTTCCCACCAACCACAAGGTCCACTACCAGGCCTATCACCAAAGGGCTGGGACTTGAAAGAGCAAGATAAGAAGCAAATACAGGGGCCCCTGTACTGGACAGCAAACACTCCTGAGGCTACCACTTGTAATGGGAATGCAAATTTGGAAGATCTTCCCTGCCCCTAGGTTAAAGTGCACCTGAAGCCTAGGGTGGGAGGCTTGTTTTTCAGTAGATACTTTTTGATTGGCCAGTGGGTCAATAAGGTTGTTACATTCTCTGAGCCAGGAGAAGGCTATATAAGCCCTGATGTGAGGCTTTGTTTTGGGAGCTCACTTTGAGAAGTGTTCTGTGATTTGATCTGTATTCTGGGAAGCCGTTGTCCAGGGCCCCCCCAGCTTTGAAAAACCCAGATGTGGAAACCCAGATGTTGACTGGGTATGGATGTAATGGTTGGACAGTTTGGAAATCTGTCTACTTGATCTGTTTCTGTCTTGATAATTATGCCTGTATACTTTGAAGTTCGGGGTGCTGACCTTTTCCCCTGAACAAGGTAAACAATATATGTCTGACTGATTAAAGTAAGCTTGTTAACCCATTTTGAGTTGCTTTCCTTTATCAAAGCAGATCCAAGAACCTGTATGGGCAGCAAACCCTGAGGACGTGCTTGGGGTGCTTGCCGCTACAAAATGGCTTCACGAACAGGCTCTGCAGAGTAAAAGGAAAGTATGGGGGCTGGGATAATTGTTTGTTTCCCAGTTGTGGTAGCTGTGATTCTGTGGAGCCGTGGAGCAGGAGAGAAGAATGGCCTGCATGCGGACTTTGCTGAGCTGAGAGCAGGAATGGTGAACTGCTTGCATCGGGACCTGGGCAGAAGCCAGGAGCGGCTGCCGCCTGTGGGAGGAGAAGGAACCCAGGAGTTCGGAATTCAGCCACAGGAAAAGATAAGAACTGAGCAACAAAGCAGGGGCACTGCACTAAACATCTCTTAAGTCACATTTTCAAAGTACAGAACTAAAGTTACCAAAGTGGCCACTGGGCCTTAAACAAACACAAAATACATAGCATTATCACTTCAGTTCAAAACAAGAGTTCAAATAAAGTTCTGGGGCGGGGGGGGCGGTGTCCTTCCCCCTCATACAGCTCCAGCCCCTGCTTCCAAGTATAGAGAGGGGGCTGGGCAACAAAACCAACAAGGTGGGGTCCTTGGGGGTCCAAGGCACTTCATCCCACCCACCATAGTCACAAGTCCATCCTCCCCCAGGGTCCCAAACTGTGGGATGCAGCCAGGAAACACACTCAGTGCCCCTGCTTTGTTGCTCAGTTCTTATCTTTTCCTGTGGCTCTGCTCCTTGATGCACTTTGTGGTAAGTTAATCATTCCTGCTTGGTCTTTCACTGTTTATTCTGTGTTCCTACACTACACTCCCCTAACCCCAGCCCAAATCTTTGAGTTCAGAGTTCTGGATCTTCAGGACACTTTAAGGCATTTCAGAGCAGTGTTAGGGACCTCAAAGCATCTAGGCCTAAAGTGTCCCAGATTAAGCAATGTACTACTTGTTGTTTCTCACTGGGGATTCCCAGGTCCCCACCCTGTGTCTTTATGACCATCCCAGGGCTTTCTCAGGAGATCCTTTTGCTCTTGCTGTCTATGAACATGGAGTTTTATAGGCTAAATGTGTTCTTTATTTCTGGTCTCTTTGGGAGGCTACCCTGCCGTGACCCTGATCTTGCCTTTTCTCCATTTCTTATGGGCTGGCTTTCTGTGTAGTTCTGGAGTAGAAGAAATCACTTACTTTAATTTCTGATTTTATTTTTTTTTCCATGCTATCTGGTGTAAAATTCAGGATTTTTTGAAGAGGGTATGTGAAGCTAGATAGACTGTTTCCCATTTTGGCAGTTATCCTGGCCAGAAAATTCCTCTATTAAAATTGTAAGCCCATTATCATTATTTAGCCCTTTCTAATTGCTCAAATGTATTTACTGTTTTAGATTTCTCTTGTCCCCTACATTTTCATTACAAAGATTCTATGTAGCTTTGGTCTTTTCATTAGGAATATTAAAAAGTTCTTTAGGTAGCTAGGTAGCATAGTGGATAGAGTGCTGGGTCTATAGTGAAGAAGACCTGAGATCAAATCCCACATCTGATACTTACTACCCATGAGACCCTGGACAAGTCAATTCACCCCCATTTGCCTCAGTTTCTCCAGTTGTAAGCAAGGTTGCTGTGAGAATCAAATGAGATAATATTTGTAAAACACTGAGCATAGTGTCTATATAAATACTATATAAATACTTATTTCCTTGGCCTCTCCCTCCCAAATTTTATTAAAGACTAATTTTTTCTTCTTCTATGGGATTATACTCAGTGTTGCAAGATAAATTCCTTTTACTTTTATTTATTTATTTTTTTAAAGCAATGGGGTTAAGTAACTTGCTCAAGGTTACATGGCCAGTTTCTTTTTGTGTGTGTGTGTGTGTGTGTGTGTAGGTGTTAATTATCTGAGGCCCGGAACTGATCCCCAGTCCTCCCTCCTGGGTCGGTGTTCTTACTCACTGTGCTGCCTAGCTGCCCCGTTCCTTTCACTTTTAAACTTTTTGTGGCCAGCTTTTGAAATATTATATTTTGAGATTTCCATTTCTATAAGTTGTGTCATAGCATTTGTGATTTTAACTATGGTTTCTGGATACTTTGGTCATGGTTTTTGGGTAGTCTCATGTATCTTAAATGATCTCTCCTCAACTTGTTTTCCAGGTCAATCATTTTCTGATTGAAGATTACTCAAATGTTCTCATTTTTTTTATCAGTTTTTTTTACTTCATGCTAGTATTTCTTATTCTCTCACAGAATCATTGTATTCTGTTTGCTTCATTCTATTTTTCAATGGAGTCCTCTACTTGAGTAAGGCCTTCCTACTTATTGGCTTTTTCTTATTTTATTATATTCATTTTTTACATAAAACATTAATAGCTTTTATTTTTGCATCATTTCCTACCGTATTCTTCCCTGAGCCCCTCCAATAATGACATCCCTAATAATAAAGAGCAAAAAAAGTTCCAAACAGCAATTAGCATACCTGAAATGCCCATGGCCTCATATACTAAGCCCCTGTATGTAACAAGTTAGGAAAATTACTGAAATCCTCTTGAACTCATACGTGCCTAGCCAGGGGCCCCAAAGACCATCTTGAACTTGACCAACCCTGCTGTTGCGCCAGATAAGTGTGATACTCTTTGTATCTGACCCCAGCTGCAGCTTTTCTGTACCCTGTACACTTAGATAAGCTTGTGGTTTTTGCCTTTATATACGCTGCCTTGATCTTGGCTCGGGGCAGCTCTGAGTGCCTAGCTCCTGAGTCTGCCGCCGGCCAGCTAACAAATGCTCCCTGAATTGGCTTTATCTAGTCTCGGTCTTTGTTCAGACTTGGCGTCCATTTCATATCAAAAAGTGTGAAGTTATATGCAGTCCACCTTCTGTTTTAAATTATTTGCTTTCTTTCCAATAATTTACTCAAGAGCTCTCCTTTTATTTTTTATCTCTTGCTTCAGTTCTCCCATCCACTCTTGGAGCCCTAATAGCCAAGCCATTCTTTTTGTCTGAGGAGTCCTGGGTTAATTAAATGTTTGTGGAGTCCTGGGTTAATTAAATCTCTCAAACTCACTTGAGCTTTGGATATTTTACTGTACGCTGGGCTTTGTAGAATATTACTGCTTAACCTCAAAGGCCTTTACATTTCTTTTGTTTTGTTAAATCTTTGCTTCAAAATGTGTCAATTAATACTTGCCTACTAAATATATATGTATTCAGAACTTTAATCTGTTCAAATTTCTAGGCTTCCTTTCTGCACTGGAATTTTATGCCTGGGCCAGACTATCCCTCCCACACTCTTAAATGTGTTTTGCAGACCCTGCCTGGTCCTGCCCCCATCCTCAACTCCTATCTGCATAATACTTTGGCTGGCTGCCCTGCTACAATTCAGAATGGGGTTCTGGGCTGGAACCAGAACCTTCCCTTTGCCATAATTCTTGGCTTTTGCTTCTGATTTCTAGTGGCCCAACCTAGGTGCTGTCCATAACCCAATCTCTTCTTCCATGTACAATCAACGGCTGTTAGTTGGCTCTGTCCTCTGCTCTCATCCTCACAGGCCTAAACCAGATAATAGAGAGCAAACTAGTCTCAGCACTCCCTAAGGAACCCCAGGAAAGACTGCCTTCACTGTCTCCCTTCCCAGATAGTCATCTACCATGCCTGTTTCCATCTGTGACTCTAATAGGAGCCACACACACAAAGAAAATTTGAATTACCTCATAGACCAGTAGGTAGATGTTTTATTGCTTCCTGGTAAAGCCTGACCCTTGGCACATTTCACTGACACAAAGGCCACAATTTCCCCTGAATGGAAAAAACAAAACAAAACTATAAAGTCAATATGATAAAAATAGAATCTATTTTTAAGTACTTTCAAATATATTCGCCAGTTTGGTGACATGGAATTTGCTATAGAAGAGACTTCTGGGAAGGAAGGAATTCTTCCATCTTGCAGACCCATGCAGTTAGAAGAGGGGAGACCAAAAGGGAACTGAACAATTTTCCAGTTGCAAAGCACCTTTTGGGCCCTCTTCTTGGGATTCTTGCAAGCTGCTGTTGAAGGTTGGTGGCAGTTGGAGCTAACTGGGGAGCCAAACAGCCTGCAAAGAACTCAGCATGTGGGCTGGTGAGAGTGACACATGCACTGAGCCCCTGACAACTTCATTTTCCCCTCCTCCATTCCTGGCAGGAAAGCAGGCCTCCTTTAACTGTCAAAACTATCCAATTCCTATGCTCCCCTCCGGGGAGGGGGACAGAGCTCAGGGGAAGGAGCAATTCTATTTCTCCTCACAGGCAGCTTACACAACTGTTTCCCTGTTTCCTTACAAATAACTTGTTCAATTACTTAGCATTATTATTGTTACTTACAGATCCATTCCCCTTTAATACAAATGGAAAAATTAACTGGCCACTAAATCCTTGTCTGGTATGATTAATGATGCCAGCGAAGTAAGATTTAGGCTAAGGAGTTCTCTCTGCACTTTAAGAAACAGAAACCTTTGTCTATCCTTGGCAAGAACTGAGCCAGGGAGTTAAGAGTCAGAGTTTCAGCCTTTCTTTTAAGGAAACAAAGACTGCATTCAAATCACAATCAATCATTGTCCTAGCAAATTACTAAGGAGAAAATAAGCCTCATGCAGGGAGAGAGCCGGGGAAACTGGTGTTGCAGCTGTTGAGACAGATGGACATTTTAAACTGAATTTCCAGCCTCTAAACTCAGCCTTCGTCAGCCCTCGTCTGTGGGGTAACAGAAAAGAGTTTCTAGAGCTGGTCACCACATTATGCACAGCCGAGTCCCGGAGCAGTCCAGTCCTACCGAAGACTCTTTTACCTACATGGGCATTAAAGTGGATACCTGGCACGATCCAACCTCAAGCTTCCTTCTTTACTCCCACACTGCACCTGTGTGTACCCAAGGCCACCCAGTGGGGAGGGAGAGCATAGAAGGTATACAATCATTTCTGTTATGTCTCATAACCACTTCGGGTAGAGCTAAGAAAATTTGAGAAAGTACTAAGAGGTTAAGTGACTTGCCCAGAGTTAGGATTAGATCATTAAGTCCCCAGGGCTGGGGATCTGTGGTTCATCCAGTGAGCCAGCTGCTTTTTAGAAATGTTACCATTTTTCAAGCATTTCTTTTCATTGCCTGAGGGAATATTAAGGAGTAGATCACATTTCAGACTGGCAGGCACTAATGCATTGTTTTGACTGTTTTGCAAGTTTTAGTAGACAACATATGGGCCCCATTAACTTTACAATGTAGTAATATTTTGATGGTATTTTCTTTTCCAATTAAAAATGTAATTTAACATTTTAAAGTGTATATTCCCAAGCCTTAGAGCTTGTTTTTCTTTAGCAGACCATACGATTGTTACTGGGGTTGAGACTGAGGTAAAAGAGGCTTGAAGAAAGGTCACATAGTTTGTACTCTTAGACATTTCCTTCCTCTTCATGACACAGCTAGGTGGTGTAGTGGATAAAGGGCTGAATCTGGAATTAGAAAGACCTGAGTTCAAATCCTGTCTCAGACACTTCTTAGCTGTGTGACCCTGGGCAAGTCACTTAATCTCTGTTCGCCTTAATCCACTGGAGAAGGAAATAATAAACCACTCCAATACCTTGCCAAGAAAACCTCATAGACAGTATGGCCCATAGCGTCATGAAGAATCAGACTCAACTGAACAACAAGTATCTATCCATATTTTTCTGAATTGTGGTTCATAGATAGCATTATTATCTACCTCTCACAAAATTCTAAGGGATAAATTAATGATGTCTGAATAAGTCATTTTCCAGGGCAGCTGGGTGGCGCAGTGAATAGAGCACTGGCCCTGAAGTCAGGAGGACCTGAGTTCAAATCCAGACTCAGACACTTGATACTTAACTGTGTGATCTTGGGCAAGTCATTAGCCCCGGTTGTTTTGCCTTCCCCCTCCAAAAAAAGCTATTTTGCCTCTGTCTGCCTCAGTTTCCTCATCTGTACAATGGGGATAATATTAACATCTACCTTCCAGGGTTGTTTTGAGGCTCAAATGAGGCAATATTGGTAAAGCACTTTTTACCCACCTTAAAGAGGACTGGGATGTTAAAAACTGAGGGAGTGAGACTGAATGTTTCAGAAGTTTCAAGAATGAAGATAAGATATAGGAAGTCTGTATAGCTAAGGGTGGGAGGGAATTTAAATATCACAACGAGTAGTTAATATTCCTTTACTATTATAGAGTAAAAGAGCAAAAAAAAGTGTGGAGGGACAGAGAAGGGATGGACCAGAGTGCATATAAATGCATAAGGATGGTGTGGTCTGGGAAAGAAAGGGCGGTGCCAAAAGATTGCCCTGCAAGGTACAGGCGAAAGTCAGATCTCTTGAAATAAATTGACGGGATTAATATCTAACATCTAAGTTGAGGAGGAAACTTTCATGAGAATGTAAGAATAGTAATGTGTTCTTATGCTTAATAGAAAGAAAAAAGACATAGAATATTAAAATCCAGTTAGGGAATGAGGTAGAACAGTTTAAAATATGAGTGAGTATTCCTATGTTAACTCATGGCAAATTAGAAAGAGGTATTTCAAAAGCTATTGTCACACTAATGGGGAAAGAGGAAAGACAGAATGAACAGAGTTTTAATGGGGTGTTAGCAATTTGTGTGGGAAAGAGATGATAATACTCATATCTAAGTTAAAAGGATTGCTATGATGAATGAGTAGGCGTGAGGCAGTTTATCAAATGGAAAAGGGGGAAGTTTCAGTACTTTATCAAGATACCAAGGAGGGAAAGATTTATTAAAATTGAATTGGTAGATGGGAGAGGAGTTAGAATGATTTATAAAAAGCATATTATAAAAAGAGAAAGCAATCTATGGAACTTGAGGCAATTATTGGCCTTCTCTCAAGGTTCTGCTTCTGACTCTCCAGACTTTCTCCCTCAGGGATGCTCTGGTACCTTCTTTCCTCTCTCCCCCTACCTTTTTAGCTTCCTTTCATGTGTTGTCTTCTCTATTAGAATGTAAGCTACTTGAGTCCAGGAACCATCTCTCTGCTTATATTTGTATTCCCAGTCCTAAGCAGAGTGCCTAGCACATAGCAGACCTCTAATAAATGTTTGTTGACTTGACTTGACCTGGTGTTTTTCCACTATCTAGGGGGGAAAAAAAAAGAGTAGATGATGTAGTTGTTACAATGTGGAAAGAAGGCAGGATTTGGAGTTGGAATACTTGTTTTAATTCCACTTCTTCCATTTTCTATCTTTTTTTTTCTTTTTGGAGGGGGGAAGACAAGGCAATTGGGGTTAAGTGACTTGCCCAAGGTCACACAACTACTAAGTGTCGAATGCCAAGTGTCTGAGGCTGGATTTGAACTCAGGTCCTCCTGACTCCAGGGCTGGTGCTCCATTCACTACACCACCTAGCTGCCCTCATTTTCTATCTTTTTGACTGTGGACAAGTCCTTTAACCTCGATGGGTCTCAGTTTCTTATCTATAAAATGTGTGTGTGTGTTTGTATGTGTTTGTGTGTTTGTAGGAAAGGGGAACAATTGGACTAGATGATCTCTGAGGTCCCTTCTTCCTTTAAATCTGTAATCCTGTCATCAACTGGTACATTGCCTCTGTGTTTTCATTTTCTGGATTTTTTTTCCTGTTCTCAAATTTTCTTTTCTTTTCTTTTCTTTTCTTTTTTTGGAGGGGGTTAGGCAAGGCGGTTGGGGTTAAGTGACTTGCCCAAGGTCACACAGCTAGTAAGTGTCAAGTGTCTTAGGTTGGATTTGAATTCAGGTCCTCCTGACTCCAGGGTGGGTACTCTATTCATTATGCCACCTAGCTGCCCCCATATTTTCTTTTCTTATTACTTATGTAGGGGAAAGGAAAGGGAATAAGCATTTATTAAGCATCTGCTATCTGCCAGAAAATGTGCCAAGTGCTTTATAGATATTATCTCATTTGATAAAACAACAATTCTATGAGGTAGGCTCTATTATTATCCTTATTTAACAGTTTAGTAAACTGAGGCAGACAGGTAAAGTGAATTGCTCAGGGTCACACAGCTGTCACGTGTCTGAGGCTGGATTAGAACTGAGTTTTGTTTTTTTTTTTACTCCAGGTAGAGCACTTTTGTACACTATGACACTGTCTAGCTGCCTATTCCAACATTGTATTCAAATATATTACAATGTTTCTATGGTTGATAACTTCATTGGTCTGGGTGTCTCTCTTATTAGTACAGATCACAGCCCCTCTGAAATTGGGTTAATTTTCTTTGGGAGATGTTGCGGTCAAAAAATGCTTTGGTGAATCTAGTCTACTTGTCTGACCTAAAAAGCCATAGAATAAATAAAAGTCATAGAATAAATACATCACCAGGCTCTTTCTAGAAATCTTTTCTGCTTTGTAGGAATCAGTTAGAGCTTGCAGTTGCTAGTATAATCTTTGAAAACCCACTGTCATGTTTGCACCAAGATGAAGAATGCACAGGACTTTAGTAAAGGATACATACACGCACACACATGTGTGTATAATTATATATGTATATCTATGTCTACATATATATATATATATATATATATATTTAGCAATTCTGTAATTTAATGGGTATAAGGAACTCCTGCTGAGGAAATTCCCTCTACCAATGTAGATCTGTACCTTCTCTGTACCTTCTTTCTAGTGTTAGAGAGTTGTCTGTGACACTCAGAGGTTAAGTGACTTGCCAGGATTACATAGCAAGAAGCAAGACTAGAAGACAGGTCCTGACTCCAAGGTCAATTTTTTATCTACTATTCTCATGCTGTTTTTCAAAAAAAAATAAATATATGAGCTTTATATACTTATTTTTTATTTTACTTTATTTTTAATTTTTGAAATTAAGCAAGCATTTCCATGACACAGTACATATAAAAAAAAAAGATGATTGTACATGACACTGCACATCCATTATATACAACTTGTTATTCCTTTTGAATATAAAGCTGTCATGTAACTTTTTTCCCTCTTTTTATTCCCTTGCCCCCACCCCAGCCCTAGGTATAGCTTACCATTAGATAGAAATATATATATATGTATATATATATATATATGTAAAATCATTCTATATATACTTCTATTTATCAGTTCTTTCTCTAGATGCAGATAGCATCTTCCTTCCTAGGTCCTTTGTTGTAAATTTGTCTATAATAGTCAAAACGACTTAGTCACTCAAAGTTGTTTTCAAAACAATATTGCTGTTGCTGTATATAACATTCTCTTGGTTCTGCTCATTTCAACTCTTCATTATTTTGTGCAAGTCTATCCATGGTTTTCTAAAAATCAATGAACTTATTTATTTTTTCTTTTTCTTTCTTTCTTTTTTGCTTTTTGGAGAGTAGGGCGGTTGGGGTTAAGTGACTTGCCTGAGGTCACACAACTAGTTTTTTGTGTTAAGTGTCTGAGGTCAAATGTGAACTCAGGTCCTCGTGACTCCAGGGCTGGTGCTCAATTCACTGTGCCACCTAGCCTCCCCAGAACTTATCATTTCTTATAACATTATTCCATTTTATTCCATTATGATCCCATACCACAACTTGTTCAGCTATTCCCCAATTGATGGTCATTACTATAATTTCCAGTTCTTTGTTACCACAAAGATTACTACTATAAATATTTTAGAACATACAACTTCTTTTCCTTTTTCCCTAATCATCTTTGGAAATAGACCTACTGGTAGTATTACAGTTTTATATCTTTATTGATAACACCCTGACTAGGTGTGCTAAAAGTGTGCCTGTGTAGGTGATGTCAGACAATGAACAGATCAAGTTGGAAATGTGAGAGAGAAGACTCTTGGGAGACTACATTTATGCCCTTGCTGCTATGGACACCAGATTTATGACATTCAGGATGTTCCATTCAGGCAGAGGCTTTGGAGACCAGAGATGAGTGGGCTGAGGGTTTTAACAGAGAGGCTAAATCCAGCAAGTTTCAGATAGTTGGAAGTGGCAATGTCTAAGTCCAGAGATCTTCAGTTCTGACAATCTGTTAGCCCATGAAGGCACAACTGTGAGAAATATCTTCAAGTTTCCCTGTCCCTTTCTAGACTAGCCTTGAATTAACCACATTTCCATCTTCAGTTTTATAAGGAAAAGAGACATTTCCAAACAGATAGTGTTGTTCCATGACCCAAACCTTAGGATGGGTGATGGAGATTGGGATTGGGGGATGTAGGTGCCAACCTGAATGGGAAAGGGGAGTTTGTCCTGCTTGAGGTGTTGGAGCAGGGATCGAATGAAAATCTCAATTATAATGCACATACTAATATGCCTGTTAAGTAACCTCTTGAATTAAATGTCTTTCCTAAATAACAGTGGTAGAGGTATTTTAATAAGGCATATCTCAAAAGTGATGAAATGAAGGTAGGTAAGTATTTAGGAATAGTCAAATGATTTGATTGATCAAAAAAAACCCCACACATCTAAGACAGGAAAGAGAACCTAGAACCTCTCATGTAGGGGCAGAGCTTTGTAGTGATTGGCAACCAATTACCCTGAGATCTTGAAAGAGAGCAGGTAGGTATGCTGATATCCACTGTGCTCTCTATTATTGGGTAGTGGTCACTACATGGTTTGTGTGTGTGTGTGTGTGTGTGTGTGTGTGTGAGACAGAGAGAGAGAGAGAGAGAGAGAGAGAGAGAGAGAGAGAGACAGACAGACAGACAGACAGACAGACAGACAGACAGACAGAGACAGAGACAGAGTGGAATTTAGGTGTATTTTTTTTTCTTTTAACCAAGGAAAGAGGTTCACTAATAGATTCTTCAGTGGAATTAGGAGAGAAACCATTGTGTGGTCAAGGGCAAAAGAAATTGAGGTGTTGAGCAGCTAAGGTGAGGAGTCCAGTGCCATATGTCACCTCACTTCATACTTAGGTAAATCAGTTGAACTCAGGAAAAAAACCTTCAGAGACCTGCATAGGTGAGGACTGAAGAGGAATTGGTTCCCTTTACTAAGACTGGGATTATTAAGAATGGGCGAAGGTGAGAATAACCAGATGATTCTATATACTGATAGGCAGCATGGTATAATGAAAAACAAACTTCACACGAACCTGAGACCTGAATTTAAATCTCCACGCCAACACTTATGAACAGGGTGATCTAGGGCAAACCATTTCACTATTGAGCCTCACTTTCCTTATCTGTGAAACAGAAGTAATAATACCTGTCCTTTGTAAACAAGAAAGAAGTATGCTGTTATCATAAGCTTAAAGGTGGAAAGCAGCAGGCTTGATTTCTGACTGGACCCAATGACTGTAACAGCTCTCTCCTCCATATACCTGTTCCCTTGCTAGAACATAGAGGACACTCAGATTTGAGGGTTTCTCACACAAATCTCTCTTTTGTTTGCATTTGATTCCTTAGTGCAAAGAAGTAGTATTAGCAGGTATGAGAAACTCCGAATGCTGAATGTTGTTCATATTAAACATTTACAGAGCAGGACCTACCATACCCAAAGCATGGTGCTGTACATTTTGTGGGAGAGTAGAAATTTAAGACACAGCCTTAAGGAGTTTATACACAAGGAGTCCACAAGTTTACAATCTAGTGGCCTAGAATGCACACTTTGCTTAAACATGAACTAGGCTGAGGGTTTCTCATGTAAGTCTCTGTTTTGTTCTCATGTCTTCTACCTTGGCTTTTACCTGGGAATATAAAAAATTGAGTTGTGCCTAGGTCTACAAAAAATAAATAAATAAAAGTACCTTCAGGTTCCATCAGACTAATAAAACATTGACTAAATGGCAGGTTTTATTTAACTCAACAGAAAAAAAGGCAAAAGGTTCATACTTAAGCCCCTTCTTTCACTAGTGAACCCTATATCACAACACCACAGATTTAGAGGGAGAAGGGGCCCTAGAGGTCATCCAGTTCAACTCCTTCCTTTTACAGATGAGACAGCTGAGGCCCAGACAGGTTAAGTAACTTACCCAAGATCATACATACAACTAGTAGGTAGCAGAGGGAAGATTTATACCCAAGTCTTCTAATCTCAGAACCATAACTCATCATACTGCATTGTAGCTCCACAGTGACCAAAACACCTTTCCCAAACTTACAGTACTATCCTGAGGGGGTCTCCTTGGCTAAAAATGGCAAGCATTCAAGGTTACTAGAGAATCAAGAACATCTTCCCTTCAGTGACTCTAACATTCCAGGAAGGCAAAGATAAGTTTTCATTGTGCAACTCATCCAGGAAACTCCAATTAGGCTTTATTTAAACAAGTTCAGTTTTCTTTTTTCCCACCATTTACTATAACCATCAGGTCGTATTATCTACTGGCTGTATAAGTGAGGGAGTAGCCCCCATCTTTGGAATTTGGGTTGTGATCATTCCTTCTAAAGCCTGACTGTCTTGCTCCACCAAATGCTCCAAAGGGCATGACCTGTTTTTGGAACACTTGCCTATACTGCTCTTTACTCCAGAAGCTGGACATTTCATGGAGGTATGTACCATTCTATGCTACATGAATCTTGATTTTTCATGACTTAGTAGCTTGGGGACAAATGGTTCCAAGCTGTGTGTTTCAGTTATCTCTGCTATTTAAGGAGTTTATAAGAATTATCAAAAAGACCTACTTTGTTCTTCCAAAAGTCTTTACCATGCTTCACCCCACCCAACACGTTTCTGGGTTTCCTTATCAAGTAGATCTTTTTAATGTGCAATGTTCCTCCACACACTTGCTTTTGAGAACCATATTCCATTCATGGTTCCCATCCCATCAAGTCTCAGCAACACTTATGAGGTCAAAATTTGCCTCTTGGCATTGGGATTTTAAGTTTATCTTTCTTGTAATCTACATTTTTGCATCTGTGCATAGATACTTAAAATTGTGCATTTTATTGACAGCTCTTTTCAATTTGGGGGCAACTCTACTGCTATTGTTCTGGAATCTAGCTTCAGTCAACATACAGAGGCAGTTTTTTCACTTTCCCTTCCTTCTCAGTTTACAGATATTTTGGTTAAGAAAATACATTTTTATTAGCTCTTGTCAGACACACTCTATTTCACAATCAAGTTGTTCTTCTCTTTACCCTTTGCCCTCCCCCCAACATGTTTATTTCCTCTAGTTGCTAATCAAAATAACATTTCATATTCCTTCCAAGGAACTCTTTCAATCAAGTCAGCTAGTTATCAATTAACAAATATTTAGTAAGTGCAGATTATGTACTAGGCACTGTGCTAAGAACTGAGCATATAAAGAAAGGCAAAAAACATCTTGTTCTCAGTCAAATAGAGGAGAGAATGTGCAAATGGCTATGTACATGTGAGATGTGTACAATATAAATGGGAAATAATCAACAGAAGAAACACACTGACATTAAGGGGATCTGGAAATGCTTCCTGTAGAAGGTGGGTTTTTATCTAGGACTTAAAGTAAGTCAAGACTCAGAAATGAGGAGGAACAGAATTATGGGCATGGGGGACAGCCACTGAAAATGCCCAGAGTCAGAAGATGAAATGTCTCCTGACAACAACTCTAATCAAATTTCAGTTACTATTGTTCACTCTTTTTGTTGGTTGCAACATTCATTTGTACCAACTTTTCCATTTTTCTGATTCTTCCCATAATTTTAAAATTATATTGCTACTTTTGTAGCAATATATTATTATATGTAGCAATATAATTGCTTTTGTTTTTTTATCTTTTTGTTATCTTTCCCACAAAGATTCCCAGCTTTTAGCTCAAGCAGGCCAGGTTTGGTCCTGGAAGAGAGTGACATTCTTCTGCCCTACCCCCTTCCCTATAAAGGGGGTCACACTCTTTGACTCATTCTGAGCCCACCTGGAGTTATTTTTGGAGAAGCTCATTAAAAACTTTGGGGGGGGTTGCTTTTTTTTTTTTTTGCTTTTTGGAGGGGGGAAGGCAGGGCAATTGGGGTTAAGTGACTTGCCCAAGGTTACACGACTAGTAAGTCTTAAGTATCTAAGGCTGGATTTAAATTCAGGTCTTCCTGACTCCAGGGCTGGTGCTCTATTCACTGTGCAACCTAGCTACCCCTCTTTAAAAACTTTTGGGAAAGCTCTTGGCTTTGACTCACCTAAACTTTCCCTAATCCTTTCTGGAAAAGTTGCTTAGTGTACTAAGTAGTATGTTATCAGTCATAGAACAACAATTTATTTTCTGCATTACAAAGGAAATACTTAAAACACAAAGGAATAATAAGTGCACACAGGCAGACATTTAAAACATGAAACAGTAACCCATAACAAAGGAATTGTAGCAATCCATAAACAACTATAGAAAAGAAATGAGGAACTTAAAGAGGTCTATCCCCTCAGTTAACCTTCCTGAGAAGTAAAGATTCCCAGGAGACTTGTAAGATTCCTGGGCACATTTCACTTTCATCTCAGTCTGCTCTGAGTAATAATTCACCCAAGGTTCATATCCAGCCACACATGGCTCATTGTCCTAACAGTGGTAATCTCCTCTGAGAAGGGGATACCTAGGAAGCACCTCCAACTGAGCAATCAGTACTCAGACCTCTCAATGGCTTCTGAGATCATGAGCCAGCTACCAAACTGGGAGCATTCACCTTAGAATTGCTGTTTGATCAGGGGAAGAAACACAAAGCAGAAGAGGAAAACAGGGACTTGAGATCCAATCTCAGGTTCATCTAGACATGTACCTGCTGTTATTGCTATGTCCTTGTTACTATCATAGATGTTGCTGGGGAGGAGGAGGAAAAGAGCCTCTTCTCCCCTACCCCACTGAAAATCTAAGGGAGAGATGGCAGTGTCCCAGTGAAACACATAAAGAAATGGAAAAAGTGATTGCCTCTCTTTTATGATCTCACCGAGTGGTCAATTCTACCTGGTTCTGTAGCCAATCCTCTTTGACCCAGACTTGCCTCTCCTGGTCATGGGGGACCAAGAGATCAACCAGGTGCCTCTGCTTGTGTGTTCCACTGGAAGTAACTCACGCATGGTACTCACCCAAAGGGGCCTAGGCACAGAAATGGTCCCTGAGACATGTTTGAGATCAGGAGATAAGGGAGAGCCCCTGATTATTGCCATATCTGAATTGAAATTTTACCTCAGATATTTACTAGCTGTATAACCCTCAACAAGTCACTTAGCCTGTCTTGCTTCTGTTTCCTCATATCTTTGACAAGAAAACCCCAAATGGGGGAACCAAGATGGCAGTGTAGAAGCAGGAAAACTCCATAAGCTCCCACCATAACCACCTAAAATACCTATAAAATATGACTATAAACAAACTTTAGAGCTACAGAACCCACAAAATAACAGAGAAAAACAAATCTCCTGCTGAAGTCATCCTGGCAGGGTGGCAGGAAGGGTCCATTGCAGCCCGCTAGGAGCGGAGCCCAGCCTGGCATGAGCCCAAGGTTTTAGCCTCAGGGCAGCCCTGATCATCAGCGGTTAGAGCTGACTTCGGACTTAGGGAGAGTGGATCACCAGCAGCTGTGGCATTTTATAGAATTATCAACCCATAAATGCCAAAGACAAAGTGAAAGATCAGTGTGAAACTCTGTTGGAACTGGGGGGGACAGAGGAGTGGGTCCAGCCCCTGCCCCCTAGGGCAAGAAGAGGCAGAGGAGTGGCAGCCCTGAAGCTGAAGCCATGTGTCTGCTTCAGAGCTCCTGGCCTGCAGATTGTAGGGGGGCCAAGCAACTATTCAGACAGTTATCACTCTTGCTTTAACCTGCTTGGATCTGGATTGCTGTCTTGGATGGAGGTCCTGGGGTGTTTGACCAGGTGCTAGAGTCAGTGGAGGCTTTAGAGAGGGCACCCAACTAATAGCTCTGGCAGCTGTGAAAACCCCAGTGATTTGGAACAAAGCTCTCCTCTCTGGAAGCAGAGTTCTACTTTGGAAAAAGCTCAACAGTCAAGTGATTGAGTGGCAACATGAGCAAGCAAAGGAAGCAAAGCAAGCACAGCAGTCAAACCTTAGATTCCTTTTTGGGGGGCAAAAATGATCAAAGCATGGAATTGGAGGAAGACAGTGAAGTCAGAACTCCTGCACCAAAAGTGGAGGAAGACAGTGAAGTCAGAACTCCTGCACCAAAAGTTTCCAAGAAAAATATGAATTGGTTACAGGCCATGGATTAGCTCAAGAAGGATTTTGAAAATCAAGTAGGAGAAGTAGAGGAAAAATTGGGAAGAGAAATGAGAATGATGCAAAGAGAGTCAACAACCTAACTGAAAAAAAACACCTTAAAAAATAGACTAACTCAAATGGCAAAAGAAGACCAAAAAACCAATGATAAGAAGAATGCCTTATAAAGCCAAATTTGCCAGCTGGAAAAAGAATTTCAAAAGCTCACTGAAGAGAATTCCTTCAGAAGAAAACCCAAATGGGATCATGAAGAGTCAGACACAACTGAATAGATGCATCTTATTAAAGTTTTGCTTCATGGTTGGTTTGCATATCAAAGGTCCTGACTAGGTTTCATTTCTTGAATAGAACTCCCAGGAACTTATTTGTATTGAAATTAAAAAAAATTTTTTTAAAGAAAGAGGCTCTTTTTAATTGTTGTTTTTAAGTAAGATGTTTGGGAAATAAACCCAACTTCCCTTGACTCTTTTAACTATTTTTCCTTTGGATGAAAATGCTAATCAATTCAGATAAGTGTATTTTTTTTTTTAAAGCAATCGGGGTTAAGTAACTTGCTCGAGGTTACACAGCCAGTTATTTCTGGGTGTGGTGCTAAGTATCTGAGCCTGGATTTGATCCCCAGGTCATCCCAACACTAGAGCCAGTGCTCTTACTCACTGAACCACCTGGCTTCCCCCAGATCAGTGTATTTTTGATAGGTGATGTTTCTTTTCCTCTTTGTTCACTTAATCATTCTTCTTTCACTTTAATTTTAAAGTTTGATGACATGACCCCAGAAATTGAAAGTAGTATTGGTGTTCTACAGATTTTGTCAATCTGTACTATGGTCCTTGATTTCAATAATTCTTAAAGGATTTACTGGAATGTGGTATTCACATTCCTCCTTTTCTTTACTTTTTCCAGGGTGTGGAGATGGGGCAGAGAGACAAATAACTCATACATTATTTTGTCAGGTTTTATCCTCTCATTCTGTTACTTTTGCTTATAGAATTATCATATATTTTTTCAGTTGTGTTAATTGCTGAATTTGGTGTGCTATTTTCTCTGTTGTTTCTGGTTTTGTGGAGTTTTTTGGTCCTCTATCATAGCAATTCTCTCAGTGAATCATAGTTCTACTAATATTTTCCAGTGATGTTTTGAAGTTGTTGAGTTTCACTGCTCTATTTGTTTTGATCCTTCTTCATGGATTTCTCCTGGTGGCGTGACCTCTCCTCTTCTAGGATCTCTTCAACCCTGACTCAGTCTATGACTCTCCAGATGATTTATGAATCTTGTCCTATGAGGGTAACTATTCCTCCCTGCTTTTCAGTTCCCTTTTATGTTGTCTTCCCCCTTTAGAATGTAAGCTCCTTGAAGGCAGGGACTATCTTTTTGCTTATGTTTATATTCACAGCACTTAGCACAGTATCTAGGATGTAGTAAGTATTTAATAAATTGCTCCCTCTGCTTAAATTTCATCTTTGTTAATGTCAGATTTTTCTTGGTTTTTCTTAGTAAGCTTTATTATCCATGTTGAATTGTCATGAGATAGATCCAGTTTTGCTTCTAGAGTTTTTATTGGTATTGTTCCACTATTTTTCTTTGGTGTTTTCTCATCTGTTCCTTTAATACATAATATGTAGAGAACTTTATTTATGTATTTATTTTGCTTATCCAGTTCCCTGAAATCTATTTTGTTTTCTGTGATATGATTTTCTCATCAAGATTTTTTGTTAACCTTTTATTCTGGTTTTTCTGTTCCTGTTTTGGATTTCTGTTCCTGAAATGTATTTTGTTTTCTGTGATATGATTTTCTCATCAAGATTTTTTGTTAGTCTTTTACTCTGGTTTTTCTGGTCCTGTTTTGGAGAGGAGGTTGGGGAGCCAAGGAAAGTCCCACAACTCCCTTATTTTACAAATAAAGAAATTGGCACTTAGAAAAATGAAACAATTTAGCAGTCTTCACAGGTAATAAGTAGCAGAATTTGGATTTGAATCCAAGGTCTTCTGACTTCAAATCCAATATCCTCTCCACTTCACCATGCTGCTTGTGTGTGTGTGTGTATTGCAAAATGCTCTCTGACACAGATGAACTAGAGAGTTTTTTTTCCATTTATGTAAGAGCTATGATCCTCTGAACTATTGTTGTTACTGTAATTCAGTTGTGTCTGACCCTTCATGACCCCCATGGACCATAGCACATCAGACCCTTCTATCTTCCACTCTTGAAGTCTGTTCAAGTTTATGTTCATTGTTTCCATGATACTACCTATCATTTAAATCTAATGGAATGTAGTCACATTGTATCTAAAGAAAAATGCAATTCCCTATTTCATCTGTCTCAAAGGCAGGGGTTCTCAACATTTTTTGAGTGTATCAAAAACTCCTTAGGCAGTCTGGTTGAAATTTATGGACTCCTCAAAATAATTTTTAATAATAATATCTAGCATTTTTAAAGCACTTACTATGTGCAAGGCACTATGCTAAGTGCTTTAAACATATTACCTCATTTGATCCTCACAATAACCCTGCGAAGTAGGAACTATTAGTATCTTCATTTTACAGTTGAGGAAACTAAGGAAAATAGAGCTTAAGTGACTTGCACAAGGACACATAGCTAATAAATGTTTGAGGCAGAATTTGAACTCAGGTCTTCCCAATTCCAGACCCAACACTCTAGCCACATAGAATTACAAAGAAAAACAATCACATTGAATGAAAAAAATATTTCCCCCCTATCCATATCACAAATCCTCTGGAATCTATTCATATAAGTCCTGCCCTAAGGAGTAACAAGGACTGTTACCTCTATGGTAGTGATACCAAGCAGAGAAAATCATAAGAGCTACTGGGTTGTCCCTTCTTTTGATGGCATAGAATTGATCAGGCTGGCTAGGATGTTGCAAGAAACAGGGAAGAAATTTTTCATTCATGACAGCAATAGGACTTATTTACACTTATTACACACTTCAAATCCACAAACAAATCACAGAAGAGACTAAAATTCAATGATATTTTGGTTCTTATTCAACTTTTTATTTCATGAAATTGCTTTAAGTTTACAAAAAGCCAGTGAATATCTATATCAAGTCATTCAGCTGAAAAATAGTTTTAAAGTTTTGTTTGAAATACAGCATGAATGCAAATAATGTGACTACTTCATGGAATTCCTTATTCACACCAATTGGGTCTTAGCTGTAAGTAAACAAGTTTTCCTTCCCCTGTGAGCTTCACATAGAGAAGAAAAGGGATAGGTTTCATTTGAGTGGTTTCCTCCTTGTGCTCTTAACTGTACTTATTATACTACTGTCCTCTAGTGTTCATGATTGAAAGTTTAAATATGTATTTACAGATTTTAAAAAATAGGCAAGACACTTCACTAAAATACATGACAAATTTCTCTTGATAAAGCATTTTATATAAACAGCAGTATACACTATTGTATTCACAAGAATCAAAACATGCCAACAAATTCAGAATCAGGGTTTTTAAAGCTCTGAATGTAGTTTCTATTGTAGAAGAAGAGTTAGAAAGGAATTTGGAAGTTAACTAGTCTGGCAGTCTCAAATTCAAATTACATATTTCCTTCAAGTTTATTTCACTAAAGTATTTAATCCTTTCTAAATCTTTGTTTTTTAAACAAAAATCTGTTGATCAAATTTCCTGTGAAGAGTCATATATGAATTTAGGGTCACCATCTTGGATTTGAAATCTATAGTAGAGTCCAACTGTCTCATCCTACAAATGAGACCCAGAGAAACGAAGCCACAACTCTAAGATCACATGATTAACTATTTCCACATGGTCCCCCAGTTCCCCAAAAGTTTAAATTTGTATGGTATAGTTGAAGGAGGAATGAATTTGGAATCAGATCTCTGTTTTCATTCTAACTCTCCCACTTACTGGCTATATTACTTTGGATAATTCAATTAATTTCCTTAGGCCTACTTTTTTCTCACCTATAAATTTAGGGATTTGGATTAGATTTATAAAATCACTTTCAGATTTAAGACTACCATTTTATGACAACTGATGAAGTTTACATTAAAAATTCATAAACATCTAAGTGAATGATGTTATACCATATACAAAATTGGAAATCTTTTTTTATTTTACCAATGAAACAATACACTCAAGTAAGATAGAAGTAATTTATGTAGCCCATTGACTACCAAACATTAAAATGGCCCCAAAAGCTCTTTTGGCAAGTAATGAAGCAGAACTAGCCCACAAACTGACCTTTTAAGAGTCTATCATAGTGTACAATTAGATATATTTTTCATTAAAACATGGTACAAATTTTAACTAATTAATAACTTGACTGATAGGGATAAATTTAAAAGATATGGAATTGGACATGATGATATACCTCTCAGGGTCAACATATTTATTTAATTCCTGATTAGAAACAAATCTAAATGGTATAATGTTCATATTTTTTATATAGTGTTTAAAAGCTAATACCAAAAATGAAACTATATCCAAAGAACCTTCATGACAAAGTTGATCTTATCTGGAATCATAAATATCATTTTATTAGGATCCCAAAGTCACAGAATTTTTTCTTCTATAACCCTATTATTTTTTTTAATGTACTAATTGTTCTGTGACATTTTAGTAGCACTTTAAAAACTCAATATTTTAGTCAAATTTCTGGAGTTAACTGGTTTAGTTTGTGTTGTTTTTTTCTCTAAAATGTAATCTTCTGGAAGCTAACAGATAAGGAATAATTTGGGTTTTCTAGTTGCTTAGCTAAGAATGAAAGGTACCCTTCTTTCTTTTTAAATATCAACATAGATTCCATTGATCAAATAATCTAGTCTGGAATACTTTTTTCTCTGAAGGGATTCTGATAGCTTTCTCCCCAGTAGTATGAGACCTATTACCAAAAACAACAATCCACAGAACAATGTGCCTATGAGTGTCCACTTTTCAAACTGAAGATGAAATCTATTTCTTGGAACATTATCGAGTGGGGGGTTGCCTAAACCAAGCCTCTCATTTTCATGGGAAACAATTTTATTTACAGCAAAGGAATCGATACTTGATGATGGAAATGTAGAAAAGTACTTAAAATCACTATTGTCAGAAATTGGGTAATTGGTAGTTTCTTTAAACTGCACTGTTTCTAAGGTGACTTTCATGCTTGTAACTTCACTGGGCATTGTAGTTGAAGCTGTTTTTGTCATTATGGTAGGCTGGTTTGTAGTGGTTGTAAAAGCTGTAGAAATTGTGGGAGTGTGGGACTGTGGGGCAGTGGCAGTAGTAGTAGAAGAAACAGATTGAGGCTCAGTGGTAACTTTTAAAGGAACGACTAATTGCTGGGAAATTGTAGAAGGCATCAGAGGAGAAATAGTAGATTTCAAAGTATCAGGTACTGGAATAGTGGGGACAATGGATTGAGGAGGTGTAGCAGCTGCCTTAGATGGAAATACAATTACATTTTCAGACAATACATTAGCTACTCTTTGTTTGGAGGAAAGCTCTGAGCTCTGAGGGTGGCCTTTATTTTCATTTACAGGAAGTTGTGAACTTAATTCATCACTCTTATTTACTGCTTTCCCCAAGTTATCCTGTAATTCAAGCTTCTGAGAAACTGTAGCTTTTGGCAAAATATTAGTATGGTTCAGTTGAGTTGTCTGCTGTGCAGGGTCCATGACTCCTTGTGAAGATTTTCCAGTCAAGTAATAACTTTTTGGGGTGGCATCTGGATGTGGTAAATCAGCTCTGTGTAAAGGAGAAAAATCTGGAAGTATAAAGAAAATAAAGGAGTATTTAAGAATTTTCTTGCTAAAAAGGCTGAACAAGTTAACCATTTATCAATCTATAAAACAGAGACATTCACAGATTATAAATGAAAATGAGATTTCATGGGAACGAGTAGTGTGGCCCTGCCTTCCAGTGCCATTTAGCTAACCTGAGTAGGCAAAGTGCTAGAAGAAAGAGTGGGGAAATCTTTCACTGCTGTCAACTGGAGGAAGTATTGACACAATACATAATTAAAACCTACTGATAAATGACTGGAGAGTCTTTAAAATTTGATGGCACTTTAGTTCTGACTCAACATTTTTACTTTACATAATTTAATTTCCTGAATACATATTTTAAAGGAATACAAAAAAAGTAACCCAAGAAAAAAATTCCTGCAAGATGGTTGAATAGGAAGAAGGGAACCAGCTATGCCAAAATCCTATAAAAGGAATAGAAGTAACAACTAACTACATCCCTATCCTCCAGTGGGGAGAAGTGGGAAGAAGTTTACAAAAAACCTTTAAATATTTGTATGACAGATATGGATGGACTGTGAAGGAAGAGTAATCTTTAATCCTAAATAAGGTATGAATGGTGTTAATCCATGGTCCCCTTTCCTTGAATCAGGAATACAATTTCCCAATATTCTTTTTACAGCTGACTTGCAAATAGCCTAAACATATAAACAGCTGGTTGCACGTAGCATTCACCAAATCAATCAATCAATCAACAAACATGTATTAAGTGCTTAATATGTGCCAGGCACTCTGCTAAGTGCTAGAGATGTAAAGAGAAAGCAAAAACAGTCCCTGTTAAATCACAGGATTAGAAAGGACCTCAGAGGCCATCTCATACAACCCTGACTTCATCTATTCTGACTTTACTTCCTTTCAGTGTAAAAAACAAACAAAACAAAACCAACCAAACAATTTTTGTTTTGGCAGAGAGGTGGAAAGAGGCAGGAGCTATGGTGGAGATGGTAAACTTGCAGGATATAAAAATGACCTATTTAAGAAATTATCCAGTAAATATTCACTATAAGTAGAAGCCTCTGGGTTTTGTTTTAATTTGATGTCAGACAACTCAAAGTATGACTATGATGGATTTTTTAAAAAAATTCAAACATATCAAATACATCCAAATGTGTGTGGAGGCTATGAAATAATTCTAATTATTCTCTTTTTGTTCAAAGAGGAGTTCCAAAAATGTTTTCATTAAAGAGTTTCTAATCGAGGAATAGGTATGTGTATGTATACATACTCTTGGAAAGTGAAAATGAAATACTATTCAAAAATCTTATGTGAGAAAATTTTCTTCCATGGTTTCCTAATTCACTTGATTTCAACTAATAGGATTTTCTTGTTCTTCACTTGTCTGGATTTTGTGGAAATCTTTACATAATTTAATCCCCTTAATACATATTTTAAAGGAGTACAAGAAGAGTAACCTGAGAAAAAAATTCCTGCAAGATGGTTGAACAGTAAGAAGATAAGGGAACCAGCTATGCCAAAATCCTATAAAGGGAACAGAAGCAACAACTAACTATATCCCCATTCTACAGTGGGGAGAAGAAAGAGGTAAGGAGAGAAGGGAAGGATGAATGGGAGCAAAGAGAAGGAAAGAGAGGAAAACAGGGGGGAAAGATAAAAATTACCCAGAGAAAGAGAAATATTATAATCATAATAATAACTGGCATTTACATAGTACTTTTAAGGTTTATAAATGCTTTAAAATATTATCTAATTTTGTAGTCAAAACAATTCTGGAGGGGGTGCTATTTTTATACCCATTTTGTAGTTGGGGAAACTGAGGATGAGAGCTAAAGTGACTTGCCCAGGTTCCCACAGCTATTAAGTATCTGAATTTGGATCTGAACTCAGGTCTTCCTGAGCCCAAGTCCCATACTAGACACTGTGCCATTTAGATTCCTGATGACAGTTTCTTCTTTTGGATCTATACTGTACTGCTGCACAGTTCAGGTATGTTACTCTTTATGCACCAAACAGAATGATTCATTACTTCCCATCTCTCCACCCATTTTGGGTAAAGGACCATGAGGTAGGAAAGGTTATTCTCTCTCTCTCTCTCTCTCTCTCTCTCTCTCTCTCTCTCTCTCTCTCCCACACACACTCTCCTAGAAACCGGAATTTATTTATTTATTTTTTTAGTTTTCAACATTCACTTTTATAAGATTTTGAGTTCCTGATTTTTCCTCCCTCCCTGCAATCTGATATAGGCTATACATGTATAATCACATTAAACTTATTTCCACATTAGAAATGTTGTGAAAGAAAAAAATCATAATTAAAGATAAAAACCACGAGAAAGAAAAAACAAAAAGAGAAAATGGTATGTTTCAATCTATATTCAGACTCTATAGTTCTTTCTCTGGATGTGGATAGCATTTCCTATCATGAGTCATTTGAAATTGTCTTAGATCATTGCATTGCTGAGAAGAGTTAAGTCTATCAAAATTGGTCATTGTACAATGTTGCTGTTACTGTATACAGTGTTCTCCTGGTTCTTCTCACTTCACTTAGCATCAGAGTTCATATAAGTTTTTCTGGGTTTTTCTGAAATCTGCCTGCTCATCATTTCTTATGGAACAATAGTATTAGGAGGGTCATTCTCATACTATACATAACACTAGGTCAACAAATAAAGAGCCAGTATAAGAATAGTTGCCATGTAAATGTTGCCTATAGATCTTGGTCAGGGAATTAGCCCTCTTAATCTTCAGTTCCATTATCACCTTTCTTTATGTCTCCCAATAAATCTCATTCTAACCTAGCTGTAATTCTCCAAAGAATAAAGCTAATTCTAACACTATCCCTAATTCTTATCCCTAACCTTAACATAAGTGCCTCTTAAAATAATATCCCTAATCCTAATTCCTCCCAAATTTAATCCTAAATCCTTAACACTGAGATCCCCATCTTCACTCACCTCTGCTACCTCCCCATTTCTACTTCAGCTTGAAAAATTCCTACTGCTAGCCTTTTGACACTCCACAAAGTCAAAAGAATTATTTTCCCTTCCTAATACTGAAAGGATGCCCTATCCAGCTAAAGAAAAAGGGGGGAAGATGGAGTTCCTGTTCTTATTTTCCCATCCTACTGTAAAACATAAATTGGAATTCCTCCCCCCCCCATTAATGATGAAAGGATTCCCTGCTCCCCACCCCAAGGCATAGTGCCCTTCAATACCATATTTAAGTAATGTGTTTTACCCTTCTTCTACCCCTTCTACCACTCTCATCTCTGAACAGAAATATTCAATAGTAACTTTTAAAACTGGTACACAACTAATAAATTCTATAAGATCCTAGAGATAAAATTTCTTCAGAAAAGCATGTTGAACCTTCAGTGGAGGGATGGAAGAAATACAAAATGATTCAGTAAACTGGATCACAGATGTATAGAATAAATAAAAAGAGATCTCTAATTCAATAAAAGAAACATATTACAAGAGATGAAGGAACAATAAAGGAAACTGTAAAGTGACATCTAAGAACTAAAGACTTCAGTGTAAGTGAAAAGTAACAGAATAAAGAAAGTCAAACAAACAGTAATAGGCATCAAAAATTAAACTTGAGAACAAGATTAGATGAAATAATACTAAAAAAATCAACTATGGACACAGAGGATAAAGTAATAGATTTGGAAATAAAGAGAAAGCAAATATCAGATTAGTTGTACTACCAAAATATGACAATGAAAACTAGACATTCTATTAATTAACTAGGTGGCGCAAGTAGATAGCATGGTGGGCCTAGAGTGAAGAAGACCTGAGTTCAAATGTAGTCTCAGACATTTACTAGCCATGTGACCACAGGCAAATCACTTAACCTGCTTCCTCATCTGTAAAATAAGGACAATAATAGCACTTACATCTCAGGGAAGCTGTGAGGAGCAAATAAGAGAATGTATGTAAAGTGCTTTGCAAACTATACCTTTAAAGAGGTATAGATTCCCCAACTGATAATTGGTCAAGGAATATGAGGAAGAAATCAAAGGTATATATAATCATGTGGAAAATGCTCAAAATGGCTAATAGAGATATGCAAATTAAAACAACTCAGAGGTACCACTTCACACCTATCAGGCTGGCTAATAGGACAGAAAAGGAAATTGATAAATGCTGGAAGGGATGTGGAAAAAATAAGTACTCTAAATGCACTGTTGACAGAGATGTGAGCTAGTCTAACCTGTCCAAAACTATGTCCAAAGGGCTATAAAACTGTGCATACAACTACTAGGTCTATACACTCCCCCTCAAAAAAAAAACCAACCCCAAAACAAAAAAAAAACCAACCCCAAAACCCAAACCACCCAACAATAATAGCAACAAAGAAAAAGGAAAAGAATCTAGTATAAAAATTTTATAGCAGCTCTTTTTGCGGCGGCAAAGAATCAGAAATGGAGGGAGTGCTCATCATGTGGGAAATGGCTGAACAAGTTATAGTAGAAGAATGTGATGTAATACTATTGTGCTGTATGAAATGATGAAAACCTGGGAGGACCTCTAAGAACTGATGCAGGAGCAACTAGGTGGCACAGAGCACCCCAGCCCTGAAATCAGGAGGACATGAGTTCAAATCCAGCCTTTGGCACTTGACACATACTAGCTGTGTGACCTTGGGCAAGTCACTTAACCCCAATTGCCTTGCCTTCCACCCTCAAAAAAAAAAAAAGAACAGGGGCAGCCAGGTAGCACAGCAAGTAAGAGCACTGGCTCCAGTGTCGGGATGACCTGGGGATTGAATCCGGGCTCAGACACTTATTACCCACCCAGAAACACCTGGCCATGTAACCTTGAGCAAGTACTTAACCCCAATTGCTAAGGGGCGGCCAGGTGACTCAGCGAGTAAGAGCACCAGCTCCAGTGCTGGGAATGACTTGGGGATCAAATCCAGGCTCAGATATTTAGCACCACACCCAGAAATAACTGGCTGTGTAACCTGGAGCAAGTTACTTAACCCCGATTGCTCATAAAAAAAAAAAAAGTACAAGTGGTGCTAATAGTATCTTATAAAGTGGAGTTGAAACTAGAAAACACTGAAAGAAGAAGATAAATATTTTACCTACTGATAAATGGAAAAATGAACAATAAATATGTACCACTTCTCAATTTAAAGAATCAACAATATGAAAGTTAAATTCATATAGTTGGGGATTTAAATCAAATAAAAAGATAAATAGTAAAGAAATAACAGATATTAATCACTTATTTAATTTCTTTAAAAAGTTACATTACCTTTCAGTATCCTATAGGTCATAACTCCCTTTGCTGGTTTCAATGGACAGGCTTCTTCATTGGGGCAATAGAACAAGTAGCAATTTGGTTGTTTAGTGGCCTTTCGGGCGTCAAAGATGATCAAATTACACTCTTTGTTCCCTACAATGAAATACTTCAAATTAAATATTTTACGTAAGTCAATAAACATATGCAATTTCTTATGTATTACTATGGCATACTGAGCAAGAAGCACATGTATTTTATATTCTTACATAATCAGCTTTGTTCACAACCAAAACCTTTTAAATCATTTCCTTTCCTTTTATAAAAGTGAATTTTGTTGTTTATTTTTTATCATAGATTATATATTATAAATTTAGAACTAAATTCAGTAAAAACTAAATAAACTTGCAACACTTAGATTTGAGTGATTAATTTTAACTCATAAGATATCCATAATAATGTCAGTAATTTCCTTTAAGTCCCCATCAGTTTTGCTTATCCATTCACTCTCAATCACTTAGTCCTTTTATATGTCTGTAATTTGTGTGTACTCTGTTCTCATGGTATATTTTTCCTTTGTACTAATTCTTTTTTTTTATTTTTCAAATGCTTTATTAACTTCTGATTTACATCATTCATTTCCGCCAGATTTTGAGTTACAAATTTTCTGTTTTTCCCCCTGCCTACCACCCCAAAATAGCAGTCCCACAGGATATCCCCTCCTCCAATCTGCTCTCTCCCATATTTGCACTAATTTTTAATGGTCTTTCTACATTTGCTTATATTTCTCATACTGATCTATCTTAATTGATTTATGATATACTGGTAGGTTAATACACTTTATTCACTTGTGGTAACAAAAAACTGAAAACAAAGTGACATCCACTTGATGGGGAGACAACATGTATTGGAAGATTCAAAAGCAGAACAAATTGCAAGACCTAGGGATCTTTGGAGTGTACTGGAAAATCAGATGGCAACACCTGGGGATCTGGGGTGAGTAAGCAAAGGGCAGGTGTCAATGCCTGGGGATCCAGAGGATATACTGGCAGTTCTGTTGTAAGACAGAGGGTAGCTAGGTGGCTATCTCTGGAGTCAGGAAGATGTCAGTTTAAATACAGCTTCAGACAATTTACTAGCTAAATGACCCTGGACAAATTAGTTAACCTCTGATTGTTTCAGTTTCCTAAACCATAAAATGTGGCTCATAACAGTACCTATCTCGCCACAGTGAAATAGTATTTGTAAAGCACTTAGTTCAGTGCCTGGACATAGTAGGCTCTTAATAAATGAGCACTTTATTTTACAAATGAGGAAACTGAGATATTGGACAAATAAATAACTTGTCACATTAGTAAGTTTCAGAGACAGAATTTGAACTGAAGTCTTCTGACTCCAAATTCATTATTCTTTCCATAATGCCTCATTGCCTCTTTCTGTACAGAATTATAAAATTTCAAAGTTGGAAGAAACTTCAGTGAACGTGTTGTACGAGCTATAACTCAAATATAATTCTCATTACAATATCCCCCACAAGTGGTTATCTAGATTTGGCTTGAAGAGCTCCATTGAAGGAGAACCCACTACTTCCTGAGGTAGTCCCTTAAACTTTTCCATAGCTCCAAGTGTTAGGAAGCTTTTCCTTACATGGAACTCAAATCTGCCTCTTTGTAACTTCCTCATTAATTCTACTTCCTCTTCCCTTTTAGAAAAATTAAATTTGCTAATAGTTTATCAATTTTACTGGTATTCTTTTAAAAAACTGATTTTATTTATCACTGTAATTATTCTTTCTTTTCCTATTTTATTCACTTTTAATTTTAACTTTATTCTCTCTCTTTTTAACTCTCCTGTAGAATATTACTTTGTTCCTTTTCTAGGTACAGGCTTGATTAATTATTTTTTCCTCTTCTCTTATTAACATAGGCACTCAAGAATAAAACTTTGCTTTGAAGAACTGTTTTTACCATTATTCCATAGATTTTGACAAGTGAAACTACTGAAGACAGTCTCTTTTAAATGCTCAATCATTTTTATTTTCTTTATCATAATTATTGTTTTTAGTTTCCACGTAGTTCTATGTAGTATATTCATATTATTGTTATTTATTTCTAATTTTACTGGACTGTACTCTGGAAATACAGCAGGTATAATTTCTGATCTTTTGAATTTGAAAAGGGCTTATTTGATCAGGTTTGTGAAGGTGAATGTGTGCTTGAAAAGAATGTGTTCTTTTCTCCCATTTAATTCTCTCTATATGCTATTTAGAGTATTGAAAGTAAGCAATTTACATATGTAATTTCTTCATTACTTTTTAAAATTTTAAATTATCCTGTTAATATTGTGTATGTATTCAATTCTCATAATATTAATAATATTTTAATAATTTAACTGTTGAATTAAAGCACTTAATTATGTAATTAAATTATTAAATATTATCATAGTGTTAAATATTTGTTAATTATTATTACTTTCACTTTTATGTAATACTCTTGTCTGCTTCTTTCAGTTTTTTTGTTTGTTTGTTTTGGATACATCCACTAAATATAGATATCTCCCCAAGGCTTTGTCCAGGGCACTCTTCTCTCTCTAAGTTGTCTCATCAGCTCCCATGGGCTTCATTATTATTTCTATGTAAATTATTCCCAAATTTTTTATCTTTCCCTAATCTATCTCCTGAATTTCAGTCCTGTGCCACCTGCCTGCTGGACATCTTCACCTGTTTATCCCTTAAGTCTCTCAAAATCAATATGTCAAAAACAGAACTTACCTACCATCTCTCCTCTAAAACTTCCTATTTCTATTAAGAATACCTCATCCTCCCAGTTACCCTATATTCTGGCCTAGGCCTAGCCCATTCTAGTCCAATGATTCAGCCTCAGGATTAGGATGAGGCATTTGCGAATAATAAAATGAAATACAAAAACTTTAAAATGTGATAAGATTTTTTTTTTTTTGCTTTTTGGAGGGCAATTGGGGTTAAGTGACTTGCCCAAGGTCACACAGCTAGTTTTTGTGTTAAGTGTCTGAGGCCAGATTTGAACTCAGGTCCTCCTGACTCCAGGGCCACTGGTGCCACCTAGCCACTCGATAAGATTTTTTAAAAGGATGTGATTCCTAATTAAATTTAAATAAAACATTACTCTCCTTCACCTCCATGTTCACCATAGCAGTTGGTAACACTTGTTCAGGAAGGCATTCTCATAGGGTAATCAATGAGAATTCTATTAAATCCTCTGGAGCCTTGATTTGCCATAGGTTGGAGTCTTTTAGGTCAACCAAACCCTGTGGTTGGCAGACTCTTTTTCCCTTTAAGGAGAACAAATTGGTTAAAATAAAAGTAGTGTTGCTTCTACCCCACTCCAGCTTGTAACTTTGAATCATTCTCAACTCCCTTCTCTTCCTCACTCCCCATATTCAATAAAGTGGCCTGTGCTGGCTGGGGACTTAACTAGAACACCACTCACTCCGCCTGCCTCCACAAAGCCTGGAGGAGCAGATGGGGTCAACGAAAGTCCTGGCCACTGGTCATCTTCTGATTATGGGACCAGGCTGTAATATCTCCCAACCAACTTACAGGAACAGGTGGAGAAACCAAGACTTTGTCCAGCTGCTCTTTCCCTGACCATGTCATATCTCTACCATAACAGCTCCCTATTGCCACTATGATAAAACACAAACTCTTCTCCCTGGTCCTCTACAATTTAACTTTCCAGCTTTATACTGCTCTCCTTCTTGCATCCTACACTCCAGCCAATTCAATCTACCAGTTGAATACCCAACTCAATATTCCTTCATTCTCCATGCCTTTGTATGAGTAGTCACGTATGTCTTTAATGCCCTCCTCCCACCTCACCTCTATCATTATAACCCATAGATTCTCTCAAGGTTCAGTTCAGATGCTAGTTCCTTTGTGCAAAGCCTTCTCTTGTGTTACTGTAACACTATTATGTGGACTATTTGTGCCTGACCTGTGGTAGAGCCTTTCCAAGCTCATTTTGGTCTGATCAGTCACAGCTGAATACACCATTCACTCCAACATGGTAATGTAATTTTGGTTCTCTCTGAGAATGAAGGACAACAACCAACTGTGATACTAGTGTGGATTTAGCTAGCTTTCCTCAAATTACCTTGTACCTATTTGTAAAGGAGTTGTATTCTCCCCAGTAAAATGTAAACCCCATGAGAGTAGGGACTGTTGCATTTTTCTTTTTGCCTTTTGTTTTGGAGGGGGGAAGGTAGGGCAATTGGGGTTAAGTGATTTGCCCAGGGTCACACAGCTAGTTTTTTGTGTTAAATGTCTGAGGCTGGATTTGAACTCAGGTCCTCCTGACCTCAGGGCCAGTGCTCTATTCACTGGTTCACCTAGCCACCTTGCCTGTTGCATTTCTGACTTTTTATCTAGCATAATGTCTTACATACAGTAGACATTTAATAAATGTACGTTAAATTGAATAAATGTTTACAGAATGAATATTTGGGGGTGATTCTATAGGCAGTCAGGTTTCCACTTATCAGTCAGTGCTTATTACTCAACCCACCCTCTTAGTAATTCAGCAAACAAGACATTAAATATATTTAACACCTGCCCATGAGGTTTATCACCTCACCTCATATTATCACATGATTCTATGTCTTCTCTTTCCTCAGTCAAACAAATCCACGATAACATTTTAGTTTCCTCCTCGACAGACTGAAAGTTCTTCAAATCTGATCTATCTTTGGTAATTAAGTCACTTGGGACTTCTCTAGATCCTAAGTGTGTCAGGATCATTAGTCTACATTGTACACATTGTACAGTTTGGGATGGAAGAGTATTTTTTTTAATTGTTTTTTCCTTTGTCTCCTTCCAGGTCTCTCTGAAGTTCCATAACCTTTATGGAACTTTTTATTTTTTTTTATATATATAGCTGTAGTAAATTTGTTACTGATTTTGCTTTGCACTTCAACAAATACCTCCTTAAGACACAATGTTTATTCTTTTTTTATTTAAGGCTCAAAGATATTTTTTCTAGTTGAGGATACTGTTCACAATTTTGTTTTCTGTGTCACCAGACTTTTTCCTTTTATGACAAAATGAGATATTCTAAAAACTGTCTATTGAAAATTAATCATCTAAGCTAGTAGATAATTTAGTTTTCAACCTTTTTGTTGAGTTGTTTTTTCAGTTGTGTCTGACTCTTTGTGACTCCATTTGGGGTTTTCTCGGCAAAGATACTGGAATGGTTTGCTATTTCCTTTTCCACCTCATTTTACAGATGAGGAACTGAGGCAAACAGGGTTAAAGTGATTTGACTAGGGTCACAGCTTAGTAAGTTTCTGAGGCTGGATTTGAACTCAGGAGGATGAGTCTTTGTGATTTCAGGCCCAGTGCTCTATCCACTATTCCACCTAGTTGCCTAAGCTTTGAGGCACCACCTGTTATTCAGTAATCCCCCCAAATCCACTTATATCAAGCAATATAAGATGGAAACAAAACCAAAGAAAAAAAGAAACAAAAACAAAGAAAACCTTTTTTTACCTGTTATGTTTTTTGTCAAACAGCCAAAATTAATGCAGTCTTCCTGAGTTTCTGTATGTATGGGCTCAATGCCTCTGATTCCATTAGTAAGAGATGACTGGATGTCAATCACAACATCTTCTAGGCTCTTGGTTTGGCAGCTCAGACTGATTGATTGTGTTGGCATCAGAGCACAAATCATTACAAAAGCATAAGTCAGGCCCAACTTTACTCTGAAGGACATTTATGATTTTAACTAAGGCTCAGGTTTTAAAATTCAAAGATGACGAGGACTCTGGTTTTCTTATTGCTTCAGAGGTAATGCTCAGACAGTGGAAATCTCTGGAACTCTGTAGCTCTGGAACAAATGTCAAAAACAATGAATCAGAAAGGGGTTCCTTTACCAAATATAACTAAGAAAAATTCTATTTAATTCAGACTTGAGAAAATTATCAGTTTATTGGTGATCATAACATAGAGTAGTAAGTTCATCTATTTTGATCATTAGATGGCGAGGAATGTATTTAAAACAAATCAGTCACAAAAACCTAGCAGATGTTTAGCACCAATACATGATTTTATGTTTGGTTTGGGTCTATGATTTCATTGTTGTACTATAGAGGGGTCAAACTGTCAGCTTAGGCTATAGGTGTCTACAAAATTCCCAAGAACTTCCCTAGTTGGAAAATGTTTAACAGAATAAATTTTAAAATACAGTACAATAAAGATAATGTTAATTTGTGGTTTTCTAAGTCAATATGCAATTGACAGGGATCTATATCTGTTTGAATTTGACACTATCAATGTAGAAAACCCGTCACTTTCTGGTTTCATGTATATGTGGAACAGGTATAATTGGGTCCAGAACAAGAAGAGGTTGGACTGCCTTCCAGAAAATGGAAATTTAATGACACTAAGATTCTCCTAGAAACTAAGGGCCATATCATCATTCTACCAGTGTTTCTACATGGCTATGAAACATCGAATGCAATGCTGTCCTAAAGACTGACAATTAATATCCTGCAGAGGGCAATGGAAAGGCTCATGGTGGGTATATAACCACTGAGAGAACTTCTGGTTAACATAATGATGTGAAGGGTCATAGAGGAGCCCAACTCTTCCACATGCACTCTGACAAAAAGGCACCAAAAATAGCAATCAACAAAAAAGCTAAGGAGAAATAGAAGTAAGCTTCTCTGTCCAGTCCACGACCTCACAGTACGATGACCAGGGGTTAGACAGGAGAGTTAGAAGACTGCTCTGGTAAATGGCATGAAAGCTGCAGGCAGTCTGAGTGAGAACCTTCCAAGGGGCCTAAAATGTGCCGATGCTTGGGCTACTCCAAGAGGGAAGGAAGTCAGGGTGAGCTCTGGTATTTGGGGCCTGAAACCAATAGGATCTCAGCCCTGGAAAGCTGAAGATGTAGGGTGAGGCAGAGCCAGCCTCTGCAGGACGCTGCCTGGGGAGTCAGGATGGAGCCCTTAAGCAGAAGTATATTAGGAGAAAATGCCAGTTCACCTACTGGGTATACTGTTCAGGGCCTTCTAGGAGGTCTGAGATCAATATCCAAGTAGGAATATAAGGGCCAAGTAGGAATATGAGGAAATGAAAACAACTTCCAGTTGGAAATTATGCAAGGAGAAGGATACAGAGAAAAGCTTAGGTCAAATATCTACATTGAGCTGACAGGAAAGAAGGCAAAAGACAAAAGGCAAGAGAGGGTCAGACTCAGTCCCAGACACATCATCTAGAACCTTGGTCAGATAGCAACAATGACAGCTGGACTATAAAGGGGAAAGGACTAGACAGGGCCTGCTCCTCATACCATGCAAGAGTGTGGAGTGAGAGAAGGAAGACTCACAGGAAAACAAACTTCAACTTCAAAGGCATAATTAAAATGAGAAAAAATCATGACAGTGTTGACTTGGGGAAGGAAGGAAATTCAGAGGAATAGGAGCAGACCACTTCAATTATAGATTACTAGTGTAGATCACATTCCTTTTTTTTTTTTGCCACCTTCTTCTTTGTAAAGAATGGACTAGGAGACAAAGAGAGGATAAAATAAAAGAAAATATTATGGCAGGAAATATACAATTAATAGTCAAAACTGTGAACTTGAATAGGATGATTATACTCACATAACTTAGGGAAACAATGGATTAGAAAACAGACTCCACCAAGATATTGTTAGTAAGGCATACACTTGAGACATAAAGATTCACACAGAGTTAAAATGAGGGACTGAGACAGAATTTATTATGCCTTAGGCAAATTTTAAAAAGCAGATGCCACAATCATGATCTTAGATAAAGGAGCAGTAAAAACCTGCCATGGTTTAAAAAAAAAAAGATTAGCAGGAAAACTACATTATACATAAAGACATTATAGAATAATATAAATACTACATATACATATATACACACTATATATATACATATACATACACGCAGGCATAGCATATAAATATTTAAAGGAAAAAGTTAATCGGATGATAGGGAAAAACAGAGAGCAAAACTAAAGTAGTTGGGGATCTCAATGTGCCTCCTTTAGATCTAGACAAATCTAAGAAAAAGATAAACATGAAAGAAATTAAGGATCTGAATAGGCTTTCAGAAAAGTTAGATTTGATAAATAGATCTCTGGTTATTGCTGAATGAGAAAAAAAAGAATATGTGCCTATGTCTGTATGTATGTATATGTACATACATACATATATATGACATCAATTCTACATGCCACATTTAAAAAAAACTGTGCTCAGGCACAAAAAACCTTATAAATGTAAGCAGAAAATCAAAAATACTGAATACATCATTTACTGACCAAAATAGAATTAAAATTTTTTAATGAATAAAGGGCACTTGAAGAAAAGATTCAAACTTAAATGGTAGGTCAAAGAATAAATTCATCAAGGAAAATATCAACATACAAAATCTTTTGAGACGCAGTCAAAGCAGTCCTTAAGGAAAAAATTATATCTCATCAATGAACAAGGTATACAACTTTACAAACAAGAAAAACAACAAATGAAATTCAATTAAATACAAAACTAAAAATTCTGGAAATCCAAAAAGAAATAAAATTGAGAAAATAAAAATGCTGAATTGATAAGAAAAACTAGAAGCTGATTTTTTGAAGAAACTAGTAAGACGTACAAACTGCTAACTTATTAGAAAAAGAAAACCAAGTTATCATGCTTAAAAATGAAAAAAAAATCACAACAGATGAAAAGAAAACAAAGGAAATTGTTAGAAGCTATTTTGTAATCATATGCTAGTAAAACTAATAACATGAAAAGGATGGATATTTACAAAAAAATACTAAGATTGAGAGAACAAGAGAAAATTTTAATAACAATCTCAGAAAAAGAAATTGAACAAGCCATAATGAAATTCCCAAAGAGGGGAAAAACAGAATTAGAAGAATTTAGAAGAAACATCTATCAGTCAAGAAACAATTCTGATATTACATAAATTATTTACAAGAAATAAGGAAAGGGGGTGGCGAGGTGGCACAGTGAGTAAGAGCACTGGCCCCAGAGTCGGGAGACCTGGGATCGTTTCTGGCCTCAGATACTTAACACCCACACAAAATAACTGGCTGTGTAACCTTGAGCAAGTTACTCAACCCCAACTGCTTTAAAAAAAAAAAGAAATAAGGAAAGGAAATAGGTGGGTATGAATGAAGAAAAAATCCAATCAATGAGATCACAGATCTAATAGAGTATTTTAATATTTCAGTTGAAAGATTCCCAGTGGGGAAAACTTCTTTCACTCTTGTAGACTGGCAATTTGTCTATGACTTCTATATTGGAGTTGTCCTGAGGCACTGAGAGGTAAATATCTTATTCTATATTTGGGCAGCTTGAACTCACATCTTGCCTGCCAAGGCTGGCCTTCTATTCTTTCTGCTATACTGCCTTTCATGATATATATTGTTACATCTCATTAATGCTTAAAGTAAAGAAACATATTGCAGAAAGGCACTGGAAAATACATTTATTTACTTTGACTACTGGAAACTTTTCTTTCTGGTTTCTCCTTCCACCTAGCTGGAAGAAAGGAAGAATAATTGAATATTTGTCTTTATTCAAAAATTTAGCAAATTACCTGGCACATAGGAAGTGCTAGATAAAAGAGGACTATGATGATGATGATGATGATGATGATGATGATGATGATGATGATGATGAT